>NC_074693.1:11443704-11476204 GCF_029448725.1 Salvelinus fontinalis
TCAGAAGTAGTGCACTACATAGGGAATAGGGTGCAGACAGTAATTTGAGTAATAATGCTCCTTCTCCACGGGGAGTGGATCTGAGAGTCAGAGAAACCCCTGCTTGTTACGTTGTAACACTAGACACATAAAAAAACAACTATTCCCTTTCCTCCTCTTATAACTGAGATAATTAGAGAACACAAAGCTCCGTGTCTGACTGAGAGAGGGAGACGCACGCACGCACAACCACACACACACACACACACACACACACACACACACACACACACACACACACACACACACACACACACACACACACACACACACACACACACACACACACACACACACACACACACACACACACACACACACACACACACACACACACACACACACACACACACGTACATGCACATACACGCATACAGTATCAAAAGTTTGGACACATCTACTCATTCCAGGGTTTTTCTTTATTTTTACTGTTTTCTACATTGTAGAATAATAGTGAAGACATCAAAAACATGAAATAACACATATGGAATCATGTAGTAACCAAAACAATATATGTTATATTTGAGGTTCTTCAAAGTAGCTGTAACGGCGTTCCTCTTCCTCTTCATCCGAAGAGGAGGAGCAGGGATTGAACCAAAATGCAGCTTCGTGATATGACATGATATTTATTTAAACAAGATGAAGACGAACACGAAAAACACTTGGAATAAATTACAAAATAATAAACGATGTAGACAGACCTGAACTAAAGAACTTACATATAACGAAGAACGCATGAAACAGGAACAGACTACATAAACCGAACGAACGAACAAACAAACCGAAACAGTCCCGTGTGGCGCAACATACATAGACACAGACACAGGAGACAACCACCCACAACAATCAATGTGAAAAACCTACCTTAATATGGCTCTCAATCAGAGGAAATGAAAACCACCTGCCTCTAATTGAGAGCCATATCAGGTCACCCTTTAACAAACATAGAAACACATAACATAGACTACCCACCCAAACTCACGCCCTGACCGTCAAACACATACAAAATAACAGAAAACCGGTCAGGAACGTGACATAACCCCCCCCTCAAGGTGCGTACTCCGGGCGCACCAGCACAAAGTCTAGGGGAGGGTCTGGGTGGGCATCTGACCACGGTGGTGGCTCAGGCTCTGGGCGAGGTCCCCACCCCACCATAGTCAATCCCAGCTTACGTCTCCCCCTCAGAATGACCACCCTCTTACTCCACCCACCTAATTTAAGGGGCAACACCAAGATAAAGGACAGCTCCGGGTCAAGGTAGCTCAGGATAGAGAGGTAGCTCAGGATAGAGAGGTAGCTCAGGATAGAGGGGCAACTACGGACTGAAGGGCAGCTTCGGACAGAGAGACAGCTCTGGAGTGAGGGGCAGTTCTGGATAAATGGCAGCTCTAAGCTAAGGGGCAGCTCGTGGCTGGCTGACGGCTCTGGACGCTCATGGCTGGCTGACGGCTCTGGACGCTCATGGCTGGCTGACGGCTCTGGACGCTCATGGCTGGCTGACGGCTCTGGACGCTCATGGCTGGCTGACGGCTCTGGACGCTCATGGCTGGCTGACGGCTCTGGACGCTCATGGCTGGCTGACGGCTCTGGACGCTCATGGCTGGCTGACGGCTCTGGACGCTCATGGCTGGCTGACGGCTCTAGACGCTCATGGCTCGCTGACGGCTCTGGCTGCTCATGGCTCGCTGACGGCTCTGGCTGCTCATGGCTCACTGACGGCTCTGGCTGCTCATGGCTCGCTGACGGCTCTGGCTGCTCATGGCTCGCTGACGGCTCTGGCTGCTCATGGCTCGCTGACGGCTCTGGCTGCTCATGGCTCGCTGACGGCTCTGGCAGATCCTGTCTGGTTGGCGGCTCTGGCAGATCCTGTCTGGTTGGCGGCTCTGGCAGATCCTGTCTGGTTGGCGGCTCTGGCAGATCCTGTCTGGTTGGCGGCTCTGGCAGATCCTGTCTGGTTGGCGGCTCTGGCGGATCCTGTCTGGTTGGCGGCTCTGGCGGATCCTGACTGACGAATGGCTCTAGCGGCTCCTGACTGACGAACGGCTCTGACGGCTCGGGACAGACGGGCGGCTCTAATGGCTCGGGACAGACGGATGGCTCAGACGGCACTGGGCAGACGGATGGCTCAGACGGCACTGGGCAGACTAATGGCTCAGATGGCGCTGGGGAGACGGATGGCTCAGACGGCGTTGGGCAGACTACAGACTCTAGCCGACTGAGGCGCACTGTAGGCCTGGTGCGTGGTGCCGGAACTGGAGGCACCGGACTGGAGACACGCACTTCAAGGCTAGTGCGGGGAGCAGGGACAGGGCACACTGACCTCTCGAAGCGCACTATAGGCCTGGTGCGTGGTACCGGCACTGGTGGCACCGGGCTGAGGGCACGCACATCAGGACGAGTACGGGGAGAAGGAACAGTGCGTACAGGGCTCTGGAGACGCACAGGAGGCTTAGTGCGTGGTGCCGGAACTGGAGGCACTGAGCTGGAGACACGCACCATAGGAAGAGTGCGTGGAGGAGGAACGGGGCTCTGGAAACGCACTGGAAGCCTGGTGTGTGGTGTAGGCACTGGTGGTACTGGGCTGGGGCGGGAAGGTGGCACCGGAAATACCGGACCGTGCAGGCGTACTGGCTCCCTTGAGCATTGAGCCTGCCCAACCTTACCTGGTTGAATACTCCCCGTCGCCCGACCAGTGCGGGGAGGTGGAATAACCCGCACCGGGCTATGTAGGCGAACCGGGGACACCATGCGTAAGGCTGGTGCCATGTAAGCCGGCCCGAGGAGACGCACTGGTGGCCAGATATGTAGAGCCGGCTTCATGGCACTTGGCTCAATGCTCAATCTAGCCCTACCAGTGCGGGGAGGTGGAATAACCCGCACCGGGCTATGCACACGTACAGGAGACACCGTGCGCTCTACTGCGTAACACGGTGTCTGCCCGTACTCCCGCTCTCCACGGTTAGCCTGAGAAGTGGGCGCAGGTCTCCTACCTGCCCTTGGCCCACTACCTCTTAGCCCCCCCCAAATTTTGGGGGGGATTTCTTCACGGGCTTCCGTGCCTTCATAACTCCGGTCTTGAGCTTGATTCTCCGGCTTCCAGCCACGTCTCCTAGCTGCCTCCTCATATCGCCGCCTCTCTGCTTTCACTGCCTCCAGCTCAGCTTTGGGACGGCGATATTCTCCCGGCTGTGCCCATGGACCTTTTCCGTCCAATATTTCCTCCCAACTCCAATAATCCTGTGTAGCAGGCCACTGCTCGAATTCACGCTGCTTGGTTCTGGTTCGGTGGGTGGTTCTGTAACGGCGTTCCTCTTCCTCTTCATCCGAAGAGGAGGAGCAGGGATTGAACCAAAATGCAGCTTCGTGATATGACATGATATTTATTTAAACAAGACGAAGACGAACACGAAAACACTTGGAATGAATTACAAAATAATAAACGATGTAGACAGACCTGAACTAACGAACTTACATATAACGAAGAACGCATGAAACAGGAACAGACTACATAAACCGAACGAACAAACAAACCGAAACAGTCCCGTGTGGCGCAACGTACATAGACACAGACACAGGAGACAACCACCCACAACAATCAATGTGAAAAACCTACCTTAATATGGCTCTCAATCAGAGGAAATGAAAACTACCTGCCTCTAATTGAGAGCCATATCAGGTCACCCTTTAACCAACATAGAAACACATAACATAGACTACCCACCCAAACTCACGCCCTGACCGTCAAACACATACAAAATAACAGAAAACCGGCCAGGAACGTGACAGTAGCCACCCTTTGCCTTGATGACAGCTTTGCACACTCTTGGCATTCTCTCAACCAGGTTCATAAGGTAGTCACCTGGAATGCATTTCAATTAACAGGTGTGCCTTGTTAAAAGTTAATTTGTGGAAGTTCTTTCCTTCTTAATGCATTTGAGCCAATCTGTTGTGTAGTGACAAGGTAGGGGTGGTATGCAGAAGATGGCCCTATTTGGTAAAATACCAAGTCCACATTATGGCAAGAACAGCTCAAATAAGCAAAGAGAAATGACAGTCCATCATTACTTTAAAACATGAAAGTCAGTTAATCCGGAAAATTTCAGGAACTTTCAAAGTTTCTTAAAGTGCAGTCGCAAAAACCGTCAAGCGCTATGATGAAACTGGCTCTCATGAGGACCGCCACAGGAAACGAAGACCCAGAGTTACCTCTGTTGCAGAGGACACGTTCCTTAGAGTTACCAGCCTCAGAAATTACAGCCCAAATAAATGCTTCAGAGTTCAAGTAACAGACACATCTCAACATCAACTGTTCAGAGGAGACTGGGTGAATCAGGCCTTCATGGTCGAATTTGTGCAACAAAACCACAACTAAAGGACACCAATAAAATAAGAGACTTGCCTAGGCCAAAAACACGAGCAATGGACATTAGACGGGTGGAAATCTGTCCTGTGGTCTAATGAGTCCAAATGTGAGATTTTTGCTTCCAACCTCCGTGTCTTTGTGAGACACAGAGTAGGTGAACGGATGATCTCTGCATGTATAGTATAGTTCCCACCGTGAAGCATGGAGGAGGAGGTGTGATGGTGTTGGGGTGCTTTGCCGGTGTCACTGATTTAAAATGTGTTATTCTACAATGTAGAAAATAGTAAAAATAAAGAAAAACCTTTAAATGAGTAGGTGTGTCCAAACTTTTGACTGGTACTGTACTTACAGTTCATATAGATGATACAGAGACAAGAGGGAGAGAGACTACAGAGCGACAGAGATACTACAGTTGCACTTACGAGAGACTACAGAGAGGTAGTGAGATGCTACAGAGACACTACAGAGAGACTACAGAGATATACTGAGAGACTACAGAGAGACTACAGAGAGATAGCGAGAAACTACAGAGAGATAGTGAGAAACTACAGAGAGATAGTGAGAAACTACAGAGAGATTGTGAGAAACTACAGAGAGATATCGAGAAACTACAGAGAGATAGCTAAAAACTACAGAGAGATAGTGAGAAACTACAGAGAGATAGCGAGAAACTACAGAGAGATAGCGAGAAACTACAGAGAGATAGTGAGAAACCACAGAGAGATAGCGGAAAAAAACTACAGGGAGATAGTGAGAGACTACAGAGAGATAGCGAGAGACTACTGAGAGATAGTGAGAGACTACTGAGGGATAGCAACAGACTGCAGAGAGACTACCGAGAGACTACAGAGAGGCTACAAATAGATAGTGAGAGACTACAGAGAGATAGCAAGAGACTACAGAGAAATAGTGAGAGACTACAGACAGACTACAGATAGATAGCGAGAGACTACAGAGAGACCACAGAGAGACACAGAGAGACCACAGAGAGACACAGAGAGACAACAAAGAGACTACAGAGATGGAGAGAAAGAGAAGAGAGAGAAAAGTGGAGAAATGATGAAGAGCCATGAGGGAGAGAGACTGTACAGAGAGAAGAGAGCGAGAAACACACACACACGCACGCACGCACGCACGCACACACACACACACACACACACACACACACACACAGGGAGCAGTTGTTACGTAAGAGTGTGGAGTGTAAATCTACCCATCATGTTCCTGTCACAGAATGTTGATGCTTGTTCTGTTGAGAACGTTCTGCACTACCAGGACAGAGACAAGATGGTGGACCCTGCTTTAGCTACTGGAACTGATGTCTTAAAACTTAAGTTTTCAAGTGTATATTCAGAGGACAGAGGGCATAGCGTCTCTGACTTGATACCTTTTGAAGTATGTATAGAGAGAACATTACTGTAATTTACAGTCTATCATTGTCAGTGAAAGATATCAACCTCTTTAAACTTTCTCTCTGTGTGTTTCTGTCTCTGTGTGTTTCTGTCTCTGTGTGTTTCTGACTCTGTGTGTGTGATTTGCCATGCTCTCACTCCTCATGTTGTGTGTTTCTGTCCTTGCAGAGATGATTGAGCCTCTTGCTCCAACTGATGTGTCATCTACGCGGAATGTTCCGTAGAGACCTTGTTCATTCATCTCTGTCCTTCGCTCTACCAACAAGTACTTAACGTTCACATTACTTTCAGTTCACACAGGGAACGAATATCATTCGCCCCCCCCCCCCCCCCCCCCCCACACAAACAAACAAACGGAGAAACACACATATCAAAAAGAAGTGGATGATATAATCTAGGATGTCTGTAACTGGTGATGCAACATTGAACCAATGCTGTTCAGAAGCCTGCTGTGCTCTACAGTCACAGGCCCCACTACAACACTGATCCAAGAGATCCTCTCCTCATCCCCCTCTCCTCAACCCCCTCTTCTCTCTTATTCTCTCCTCTCCTCACCTCCTCTCCTCATCCCCCTCTCCTCTCCTCACCCCCCTCTCCTCTCCTCTCCCCACCCCCTCTCCTCACCCCCCTCTCCTCTCCTCTCCTCACCCCCCTCTCCTCTCCTCTCCTCACCCCCCTCTCCTCTCCTCACCCCCCCTCTCCTCTCCCCACCCCTCTCCTCACCCCCTCTCCTCTCCTCTCCTCGCCCCTCCTCTCTTCTCCCTCCTCTACTTTCCCTTTTTCTCTCCTCTCCTGTCTCTTATTCTATTTTGCAGGGCCTTGAATTTCAGCCTATTCAGGTGGTATAGATGCGGTAAAGAGGTCAATCGAACTCGACCAAAACAATGGAATTGCCACGGAAACGCGTGGGGGAAAGGGCTGTGGGGGAAAGATTCTGAATGTCCTCACTGCCCCCCAACAAAATTGCCCTAACATTTAAGCTACTGTTTATATGTGTACTTCATGCTATGTTGAGGTAAACATTTGAGTATAATGCTTGTATGGATGTCAACAACAATGGAAAAAGGAGGTTCAGGGAAATAAATGATATAAAATATATTTGGAGTTGTTTTCATGAAATAAATATTAAAATGTGTTAGATGTACAGTGATGATTCAAAAATCAAATGAAAAAGATTGCATGGGCTCTTGAAAACACTGATAATACACAGATTGGCCTCTGAAAACACTGATAGTACACAGATAGGCCTCTGCTCAGAAAACACTGATAGTACACAGACAGGCTTCTGAAAACACTGATAGTACACAGACAGGCTTCTGAAAACACTGATAGTACACAGATAGGCCTCTGAAAACACTGATAGTACACAGATAGGCCTCTGAAAACACTGATAGTTCACACATAGGCCTCTGAAAACACTCATAGTACACAGATAGGCCTCTGAAAACACTGATAGTAAACAGATAGGCCTCTGAAAACACTGATAGTTCACAGATAGGCCTCTGAAAACACTGATAGTACACAGATAGGCCTCTGAAAACACTGATAGTACACAGATAGGCCTCTGAAAACACTGATAGTACACAGATAGGCCTCTGAAAACACTCATAGTACACAGATAGGCCTCTGAAAACACTGATAGTACACAGATAGGTCTCTAAAAACACTGATAGTACACAGATAGGCCTCTGAAAACACTGATAATACACAGATAGGCCTCTGAAAACACTGATAGTAAACATATAGGCCTCTGAAAACACTGATAGTAAACATATAGGCCTCTGAAAACACTGATAGTAAACATATAGGTCTCTGAAAACACTCATAGTACACAGATAGGCCTCTGAAAACACTGATAGTAAACATATAGGCCTCTGAAAACACTGATAGTAAACATATAGGCCTCTGAAAACACTGATAGTAAACAGATAAGCCTCTGAAAACACTGATAGTACACAGATAAGCCTCTGAAAACACTGATAGTACACAGATAGGCCTCTGAAAACACTGATAGTACACAGATAGGCCTCTGAAAACACTGATAGTACATAGATATGCCTCTGAAAACACTGATAGTACACAAATAGGCCTCTGAAAACACTCAGAGTACACAGATAGGCCTCTGAAAACGCTGATAGTACACAGATAAGCCTCTGAAAACACTGATAGTACGCAGATAGGCCTCTGAAAACACTGATGGTACACTGATAGGCCTCTGAAAACACTGATAGTACATGGATAGACCTCTGAAAACACTGATAGTACACAAATAAGCCTCTGAAAACACTGATAGTAAACATATAGGCCTCTGAAAACACTGATAGTACATAGATATGCCTCTGAAAACACTGATAGTACACAGATAGGCCTCTGAAAACACTGATAGTACACAGATAAGCCTCTGAAAACACTCATAGTACACAGATTGGCCTCTGAAAACACTGATAGTAAACAGATAAGCCTCTGAAAACACTGATAGTACACAGATAGGCCTCTGAAAACACTGATAGTACACAGATAGGCCTCTGAAAACACTCATAGTACATAGATATGCCTCTGAAAACACTGATAGTACACAGATAAGCCTCTGAAAACACTGATAGTACACAGATAGGCCTCTGAAAACACTGATAGTACACAGATAGGCCTCTGAAAACACTCATAGTACATAGATATGCCTCTGAAAACACTGATAGTACACAGATAGTTCTCTGAAAACACTGATAGTACACAGATAAGCCTCTGAAAACACTGATAGTACACAGATAAGCCTCTGAAAACACTGATAGTACACAGATAGGCCTCTGAAAACACTCATAGTACACAGATAGGCCTCTGAAAACACTGATAGTACACAGATAGGCCTCTGAAAACACTGATAGTACACAGATAGTCCTCTGAAAACACTGATAGTACACAGATAGGCCTCTGAAAACACTCATAGTACACAGATAGGCCTCTGAAAACACTCATAGTACACAGATAGGCCTCTGAAAACACTGATAGTAAACAGATAGGCCTCTGAAAACACTGATAGTTCACAGATAGGCCTCTGAAAACACTGATAGTACACAGATAGGCCTCTGAAAACACTGATAGTACACAGATAGGCCTCTGAAAACACTGATAGTACACAGATAGGCCTCTGAAAACACTCATAGTACACAGATAGGCCTCTGAAAACACTGATAGTACACAGATAGGTCTCTAAAAACACTGATAGTACACAGATAGGCCTCTGAAAACACTGATAATACACAGATAGGCCTCTGAAAACACTGATAGTAAACATATAGGCCTCTGAAAACACTGATAGTAAACATATAGGCCTCTGAAAACACTGATAGTAAACATATAGGTCTCTGAAAACACTCATAGTACACAGATAGGCCTCTGAAAACACTGATAGTAAACATATAGGCCTCTGAAAACACTGATAGTAAACATATAGGCCTCTGAAAACACTGATAGTAAACAGATAAGCCTCTGAAAACACTGATAGTACACAGATAAGCCTCTGAAAACACTGATAGTACACAGATAGGCCTCTGAAAACACTGATAGTACACAGATAGGCCTCTGAAAACACTGATAGTACATAGATATGCCTCTGAAAACACTGATAGTACACAAATAGGCCTCTGAAAACACTCAGAGTACACAGATAGGCCTCTGAAAACGCTGATAGTACACAGATAAGCCTCTGAAAACACTGATAGTACGCAGATAGGCCTCTGAAAACACTGATGGTACACTGATAGGCCTCTGAAAACACTGATAGTACATGGATAGACCTCTGAAAACACTGATAGTACACAAATAAGCCTCTGAAAACACTGATAGTAAACATATAGGCCTCTGAAAACACTGATAGTACATAGATATGCCTCTGAAAACACTGATAGTACACAGATAGGCCTCTGAAAACACTGATAGTACACAGATAAGCCTCTGAAAACACTCATAGTACACAGATTGGCCTCTGAAAACACTGATAGTAAACAGATAAGCCTCTGAAAACACTGATAGTACACAGATAGGCCTCTGAAAACACTGATAGTACACGGATAGGCCTCTGAAAACACTCATAGTACATAGATATGCCTCTGAAAACACTGATAGTACACAGATAAGCCTCTGAAAACACTGATAGTACACAGATAGGCCTCTGAAAACACTGATAGTACACAGATAGGCCTCTGAAAACACTCATAGTACATAGATATGCCTCTGAAAACACTGATAGTACACAGATAGTTCTCTGAAAACACTGATAGTACACAGATAAGCCTCTGAAAACACTGATAGTACACAGATAAGCCTCTGAAAACACTGATAGTACACAGATAGGCCTCTGAAAACACTCATAGTACACAGATAGGCCTCTGAAAACACTGATAGTACACTGATAGGCCTCTGAAAACACTGATAGTACATGGATAGACCTCTGAAAACACTGATAGTACACAAATAAGCCTCTGAAAACACTGATAGTAAACATATAGGCCTCTGAAAACACTGATAGTACATAGATATGCCTCTGAAAACACTGATAGTACACAGATAGGCCTCTGAAAACACTGATAGTACACAGATAAGCCTCTGAAAACACTCATAGTACACAGATTGGCCTCTGAAAACACTGATAGTAAACAGATAAGCCTCTGAAAACACTGATAGTACACAGATAGGCCTCTGAAAACACTGATAGTACACAGATAGGCCTCTGAAAACACTCGTAGTACATAGATATGCCTCTGAAAACACTGATAGTACACAGATAAGCCTCTGAAAACACTGATAGTACACAGATAGGCCTCTGAAAACACTGATAGTACACAGATAGGCCTCTGAAAACACTCATAGTACATAGATATGCCTCTGAAAACACTGATAGTACACAGATAGTTCTCTGAAAACACTGATAGTACACAGATAAGCCTCTGAAAACACTGATAGTACACAGATAAGCCTCTGAAAACACTGATAGTACACAGATAGGCCTCTGAAAACACTCATAGTACACAGATAGGCCTCTGAAAACACTGATAGTACACAGATAGGCCTCTGAAAACACTGATAGTACACAGATAGTCCTCTGAAAACACTGATAGTACACAGATAGGCCTCTGAAAACACTCATAGTACACAGATAGGCCTCTGAAAACACTCATAGTACACAGATAGGCCTCTGAAAACACTGATAGTAAACAGATAGGCCTCTGAAAACACTGATAGTTCACAGATAGGCCTCTGAAAACACTGATAGTACACAGATAGGCCTCTGAAAACACTGATAGTACACAGATAGGCCTCTGAAAACACTGATAGTACACAGATAGGCCTCTGAAAACACTCATAGTACACAGATAGGCCTCTGAAAACACTGATAGTACACAGATAGGTCTCTAAAAACACTGATAGTACACAGATAGGCCTCTGAAAACACTGATAATACACAGATAGGCCTCTGAAAACACTGATAGTAAACATATAGGCCTCTGAAAACACTGATAGTAAACATATAGGCCTCTGAAAACACTGATAGTAAACATATAGGTCTCTGAAAACACTCATAGTACACAGATAGGCCTCTGAAAACACTGATAGTAAACATATAGGCCTCTGAAAACACTGATAGTAAACATATAGGCCTCTGAAAACACTGATAGTAAACAGATAAGCCTCTGAAAACACTGATAGTACACAGATAAGCCTCTGAAAACACTGATAGTACACAGATAGGCCTCTGAAAACACTGATAGTACACAGATAGGCCTCTGAAAACACTGATAGTACATAGATATGCCTCTGAAAACACTGATAGTACACAAATAGGCCTCTGAAAACACTCAGAGTACACAGATAGGCCTCTGAAAACGCTGATAGTACACAGATAAGCCTCTGAAAACACTGATAGTACGCAGATAGGCCTCTGAAAACACTGATGGTACACTGATAGGCCTCTGAAAACACTGATAGTACATGGATAGACCTCTGAAAACACTGATAGTACACAAATAAGCCTCTGAAAACACTGATAGTAAACATATAGGCCTCTGAAAACACTGATAGTACATAGATATGCCTCTGAAAACACTGATAGTACACAGATAGGCCTCTGAAAACACTGATAGTACACAGATAAGCCTCTGAAAACACTCATAGTACACAGATTGGCCTCTGAAAACACTGATAGTAAACAGATAAGCCTCTGAAAACACTGATAGTACACAGATAGGCCTCTGAAAACACTGATAGTACACAGATAGGCCTCTGAAAACACTCATAGTACATAGATATGCCTCTGAAAACACTGATAGTACACAGATAAGCCTCTGAAAACACTGATAGTACACAGATAGGCCTCTGAAAACACTGATAGTACACAGATAGGCCTCTGAAAACACTCATAGTACATAGATATGCCTCTGAAAACACTGATAGTACACAGATAGTTCTCTGAAAACACTGATAGTACACAGATAAGCCTCTGAAAACACTGATAGTACACAGATAAGCCTCTGAAAACACTGATAGTACACAGATAGGCCTCTGAAAACACTCATAGTACACAGATAGGCCTCTGAAAACACTGATAGTACACAGATAGGCCTCTGAAAACACTGATAGTACACAGATAGTCCTCTGAAAACACTGATAGTACACAGATAGGCCTCTGAAAACACTGCGTGCACGAAACCTGGGGATTACCTTGGTTTTCTATTGAATTGCTTTTTAATTTCTATTTGATATTATATTTCTATCACAGCTGCTGTGTTTGTGTATCCTCTTTAAAACACTCAGGGACCATATTTAGAATGGAGGATTTTATTATACGTAGGGCTATGAGCCTATTGGTCATGTTTGAATTGAGTGAATGAAATTGAGCTGCTCTCAACTAGGTTTGTGCAATACATATGGTTATATGTGCAAGGTACAAAAAAATTGTTGAAGTTTTGATTGGAAGGGGTTTCAATGGCGCTGTTTTTTCCTTCTTTCTTAACACATGATGGACAACATTTATCACATGGTTGGTATGATTGTAGTGTTTTTAGACGAATATATGTTTTATGAATGTTATCACCTTGTCTGAATGTTATCATCTTGTCTGAATGTTATCATCTTGTCTGAATGTTATCATCTTGTCTGAATGTTATCATCTTGTCTGAATGTTATCATCTTGTCTGAATGTTATCACCTGGTCTGAATGTTATCATCTTGTCTGAATGTTATCATCTTGTCTGAATGTTATCATCTTGTCTGAATGTTATCATCTTGTCTGAATGTTATCATCTTGTCTGACTTGATGTGATGTGTGTCTGTAGATTGAATGAATGTTATCACCTGGTCTGAATGTTATCATCTTGTCTGAATGTTATCATCTTGTCTGAATGTTATCACCTTGTCTGAATGTTATCATCTTGTCTGAATGTTATCATCTTGTCTGAATGTTATCATCTTGTCTGAATGTTATCATCTTGTCTGAATGTTATCATCTTGTCTGACTTGATGTGCTGTGTGTCTGCAGATTGAATGAATGTTATCATCTTGTCTGAATGTTATCATCTTGTGCGAATGTTATCATCTTGTCTGAATGTTATCATCTTGTGCGAATGTTATCATCTTGTCTGAATGTTATCATCTTGTGCGAATGTTATCATCTTGTCTGAATGTTATCATCTTGTCTGAATGTTATCATCTTGTCTGAATGTTATCATCTTGTCTGACTTGATGTGCTGTGTGTCTGCAGATTGAATGAATGTTATCATCTTGTCTGAATGTTATCATCTTGTGCGAATGTTATCATCTTGTCTGAATGTTATCATCTTGTGCGAATGTTATCATCTTGTCTGAATATTATCATCTTGTGTGAATGTTATCATCTTGTCTGACTTGATGTGACGTGTGTCTGCAGATTGAATGTCTTGCTAACAACGTTCTATGAGAAATTATACTGATTGTCCCAACATTTGACACATTAAACTTTTGTTAAAAACGATATCCTATGTTATTATTTATAAACTATATCCTATGTTATTATTTATACACTATATCCTATTGATTGTATTAATTGGTTTGCCCTGTTCATTGCAAAGTTCTCTGAACTACCGACATAAGCCAATATAAGGATTACGCTGGAATGATACTAATTGCATTTCGGCTGTTCGGTTCTAGTGGTCTGGACGGAATGGTATAAGATGTTTTTCTTTCTTCATTATGCTCATCCACTTGTCACTTTTAATTTGTTTCTCTGCGATGGAAACCCCTCATCCACCACCATCATTACTCGCCAGTGTTTGATATTTTGGTAGGATGTACGCATGCGCCTCTCATTGGGTTCTCGGAGCTTTTCGGAGTAAGTTGGATGCGCGTTCTCCTCACTCGCATCCCGAAAGCACATCGAACCTGTGACGATGGGGAAGCTCAGGAAAAACCGCTTTGGAATGTTGACCCTTTCCTTCTTTTTTACTTTTATCTGCTGTGCGCAAAGGTAAATTGGGGTTTGTGTTTTTACGCCCATTCTTCAAATCTCCATTGTATGGCATGTCTCCTAGGCTATTTAGGGATTTGCATGCCGACCACCTTCTGTTCTGTCTTTGCCCTCAGCGCCAAAGATCTGAGGGATCCCAGTAATATGCCGCTGGTTAAAGACACGGTCGACAGACTGATGAAAGGCTACGACATTCGGTTGAGGCCAGATTTCGGAGGTAAGAAGAAAGACAAAAGGAAAGCAAATCGAGATGATGAATGTCATGTTTGCTGCCATTTATGACGTGCAGTGCAATACATGTTTAATGAATTGCTGCAACAACAAAAAACTCTGGTACAATTGTTCTCATCGTGATAAGTCTTCCATCCGTAGACTAGGCTACCTCTCCAATTACAGTCTTATTACAGTGTAATAGCCTTCCATTCCAAATAAGTCACGTCTTTTTCACGTCACCAAAACCCTTTTCCAATGTAGCAAGTTCAAATGATGAAATAAGACATGCTAGCCTATTCTGTATGGAGAAGAAGGGTCTTTGACTTGACGATCGATTCTATTCGCAGCGGGGAGCCTATTGAACTTCTTGTTGCCTACCATTCTATTTGAAACGGAAATCATCCAGGGAGTTCCAAATGATGACGTCGATGCTTATAGTCATTTTAATTGACAACGATAATCATTAAGACGGCATTAAAACATGCATTATTTACACTGATGATGAGAGAACTTGGTGACATATCATTGACAGCAACCTACTGGTAGAATAACGGTCACCAAATTCTTATTTCTAAAAGGGAAAGAAAGAATTCCGTTCTCCTTTAATAACCTGTTTTTCTTCGCTTCACAGGTGCGCCGGTGGCAGTGGGGATGAATATAGATATAGCCAGCATAGACATGGTGTCTGAAGTCAATATGGTACGTGCATCATTATCATCCTCCTTCTATGTTGCTCAGTATGGCTGGCTGAGTAGATTCGTATAGAGAAACCTATAACGCATTGACAGGGAACTTAATGCATGTCACGTTCTGCATTATGGGGAATTATGTTAACGACGTGGGGGGAGTCTGATGATAGTTTGATTCTATTAAGGAATCGATTCTCGTGTTGAACAGCGTTCTATCATTCAGCTCTGCATGTAGATGTTTGTTCGGCCGTGGATGGTTGGTGTCTATTGGTTCCCATTTGAATTCAAAACACACGCTCACTGGCGCACTTCTACGGACATCCTTGCGTGCACAATCAACGCTGAGGCTGTGGCGTCTTCTGTTTCTATTTCTTGTATCAAGCCATTGACTGCTATCATTTTGTTTGACATGACAGCGGCGCGTTATAACGCCAAAATTAAGAAGATTAAGGGAAAAACCGAGAGAATTCCCATTTTCTCTCATAATACAAAAACATTATCTTCAACGTGATTGCGCCGCGCTCTCCTTCGGGAGAGGTATCTAGCCCCAGCTTCACTTCACTTTGAAGCGCGACGAGGAGCGCATCATCAGCTACGTAATTGATCCCCTCCCCTTGTCAGATGACGTAGATATGTGGATAATAGAACATGTCTGGACATACGATGGTAATCACGAGGGTATTTAATCGAGCTCCACTACACAATGTTATGTGTATGTCCCTAATGGCACCCTTTTCCATAGGTAGTGAACTACTTTTGACCAGTCCTATGGACTCTAGTCAAAAGTAGTGTACAATATAGGGAATAGGGGTGCCATCTGTCTCCGTGCTGTAGGAAACCACTAGGTGCATAGAGATGGTATGACGAGGATCTCTCTCTCTCTCTTTCTCTTTCTCTCTCTCTCTCTCTCTCTCTCTCTCCCTCTCTCTCTCTCTCTCTCTCTCTCTCTCTCTCTCTCTCTCTCTCTCTCTCTCTCTCTGTCTGTCTGTCTGTCTGTCTGTCTGTCTGTCTGTCTGTCTGTCTCTCTCTCTCTCTCTCTCTCTCTCTCTCTCTCTCTCTCTCTCTCGCTCTCTCTCTGCATAGAGATGGTATGACGAGGATCTCTCTCTCTCTCTCTCTCTCTCTCTCTCTCTCTCTCGCTATCTCTCTCTCTCTCTCTCTCTCTCTGCATAGAGATGGTATGACGAGGATCTCTCTCTCTCTCTCTCTCTCTGTGTGTGCTCTGGATAAGAAATAGGCATCTTACGTAACACTGTATCAATGGTTTGCTCTGGAGGAGGCTCGGAGGGGACACTTCTGTTCTCCTTAGCCAACTGAATGCATAGTTGGTCCGTTGTTGCATTTGGCATGGTTTTTCCCAGTGGATTTTATTGCAAATATGCAATTGAATTTATCTGGGTGTACATTTTGCCCAGATAAGACAGGGCATTATGTTATTTGGTTAGATGGCCTGGAAACACAGTGAGTTGTGTGTTGCTGTGAAGTTTGATTCCTGTGTGGGCCATGTGTACTGAATCACTGAGCTTGCTATAATGCTATAGGTCAGCCTGGATAAAAGCATCATCAGCTGAATTATCATAGTACTTCCTGTGAGGAAGGGATGTGGAAGTTCGTTTTGGTTAAAGAGGATGCAGCTCGGCTGAAAGGATGAAAGGGCTGAGGGGTTCCTCTGGGATGTCAACCAGTACTCATCTTCTCCTCCCTCCCTCCCTCCCTCCCTCCCTCCCTCCCTCCCTCCCTCTCTCCCTCCCTACCTCCCTCCCTCCCTCCCTCCCCGTCCTCTCTGTCTCTGACCTGGATTTCCATGTAAGCCACCTTTATCTCTCTAAAGGGTGATGTTACTTTAAAACTCAGAATCCACATCTACAGACATTCATCTGTAATAAAAAAAAACACTGCTTCATACAGCCAGCCACTCAGTGTGTAACAAAACTGTGCACGTAAGAGCGAACAGAACAGATTAGTAGAGAGAGCGAGAGAGAGAGAGAGAGAGAGAGAGAGAGAGAGAGGCAGAGAGAGAGAAAGATAGAGAGAGAGAGAGAGAGGCAGAGAGAGAAGAGAGAGAGAGAGAAAGAGAGAGGCAGAGAGAGAAAGATAGAGGGAGAGAAACAGAGAGAGAGAAAGAGAGAGAGAGAGAGAGAGAGAGAGAGAGAGAGAGAGAGAGAGAGAGAGAGAGAGAGAGAGAGAGAGAGAGAGAGAAAGATAGAGGGAGAGAAACAGAGAGAGCGGCAGAGAGAGAGAGAGAGGCAGAGAGAGAGAATGATAGAGGGAGAGAAACAGAGAGAGAGGCAGAGAGAGAAACAGAGAGAGAGACAGAGAGAGAGGAAGATAGAGGGAGAGAAACAGAGAGAGAGAGAGAGGCAGAGAGAGAGAAAGATAGAGGGAGAGAAACAGAGAGAGGGGCAGAGAGAGAAACAGAGAGAGAGACAGAGAGAGAGAAAGATAGAGGGAGAGAAATAGAGAGAGAGAGATAGAGAGAGAGAAAGATAGAGGGAGAGAAATAGAGAGAGAGAGAGAGAGGACTGACGTCATGCCAACTCCCTGTAGCTATAAGAACATTCTCATTTCATTTCACGGAGGAGAGAGAATTGGCTTGCAGGGCAGGAGCATAAGCATGGCTCTCCTCTCATCCTCTCATCCTCTCCTCTCATCCTCTATTCTTCTCCTCTCATCCTCTATTCCTCTCCTCTCATCCTCTATTCTTCTCCTCTCATCCTCTATTCTTCTCCTCTCATCCTCTCATCCTCTCCTCTCATCGTCTATTCCTCTCCTCTCATCCTCTATTCCCCTCCTCTCATCCTATATTCCTCTCCTCTCATCCTTTATTCCTCTCCTCTCATCCTCTATTCTTCTCCTTTCATCCTCTATTCTTCTCCTCTCGTCCTTTCATACTCTCCTCTCATCCTCTATTCCTCTCATCCTTTCATACTCTCCTCTCGTCCTCTATTCCTCTCCTCTCGTCCTTTCATACTCTCCTCTCATCCTCTATTCCTCTCCTCTCATCCTCTATTCCTCTCCTCTCATCCTCTCATCCTCTCCTCTCATCCTATATTCCTCTCCTCTCATCCTCTATTCCTCTCCTCTCATCCTTTCATACTCTCCTCTCATCCTCTATTCCTCTCCTCTCATCCTCTACTCTCATCCTCTATTCCTCTCCTCTCGTCCTCTCACCCTCTCCTCTCTTCCTCTCATTCTCTCTTCCTCTCCTCTCTTCCTCTCATCCTCTCCTCTCTTCCTCTCCTCTCTTCCTCTCCTCTCATCCTCTCCTCTCATCCTCTCCTCTCTTCCTCTCCCCTCTTCCTCTCATCCTCTCCTCTCTTCCTTTACTCTCTTCCTCTCATCCTCTCCTCTCATCCTCTATTCCTCTCCTCTCATCCTATAATCTCATCCTCTACTCTCATCCTCTATTCCTCTCCTCTCATCCTCTCCTCTCATCCTCTCCTCTCATCCTCTACTCTCATCCTCTACTCTCTTCCTCTCTTCCTCTCCTCTCTTCCTCTCATCCTCTCCTCTCATCCTCTACTCTCTTCCTCTCATCCTCTCCTCTCACCCTCTATTCCTCTCCTCTCATCCTATAATCTCATCCTCTACTCTCATCCTCTATTCCTCTCCTCTCATCCTCTCCTCTCATCCTCTCCTCTCATCCTCTACTCTCATCCTCTACTCTCTTCCTCTCTTCCTCTCCTCTCTTCCTCTCATCCTCTACTCTCTTCCTCTCATCCTCTCCTCTCATTCTATATTCCTCTCCTCTCATCCTATATTCTCATCCACTACTCTCATCCTCGCCTACAAAACGGCTGCACGGTTGACACATTTAGATGAAATGAAAACTGCCAAAAATATGATCTCTCTCCCTCCCTCCCTCCCTCTCTCGCTCTCTCCCTCTCTCCAATCTCCTTCATTCTCCCTTATCTCTCTCTCGCTCTCGCTCTCTCTCTATCTTTCTCTTTCCCCTCTTCCTCATTCTCCCCTCTCTCCATCGTCCCACACATAGTCATTATTACCTTCTGAATGTGAATCCTCCTCTCATGATTATGTAACAATCTTCCTTCTAACAACAGACAGGTTGGTGGTACTAGAGTTCCTCTCTGTCTCCTCTAACAACAGACAGGTTGGTGGTACTAGAGGTCCTCTCTGTCTCCTCTAACAACAGACAGGTTGGTGGTACTAGAGTTCCTCTCTGTCTCCTCTAACAACAGACAGGTTGGTGGTACTAGAGGTCCTCTCTGTCTCCTCTAACAACAAACAGGTTCGTTGTATTAGAATTCCTCTCTGTCTCCTCTAATAACAGACAGGTTGCTGGTTGCTTTAGGGTTAGGGTTAGGGTTAGGGTTAGGGTTATCCAGGATGTTTTGTTTGGAAGTCTCAGTGTACTTCCTGAGTTAGGGTTAGGGTTAGGGTTAGGGTTATCCAGGATGTTTTGTTTGGAAGTCTCAGTGTACTTCCTGAGTTAGGGTTAGGGTTAGGGTTAGGGTTATCCAGGATGTTTTGTTTGGAAGTCTCAGTGTACTTCCTGAGTTAGGGTTAGGGTTAGGGTTATCCAGGATGTTTTGTTTGGAAGTCTCAGTGTACTTCCTGAGTTGACTGGAATTTAAATGGATTGACCGCAACCCTGGTCGCATTCCAAATGGCACTCTATATATGAAGTGTACTTCTTCAGGGCTTTGGTTAAGGTCATGGCCAAAAGAAAGTGACCATATAGAAGGAATAAGTTGCCATTTCAGATGAGTGGTGCTGGTTTGAATTCCAGCTCCTTCCAGGTCCTCATGTCTCCCTCCACCTCCCAGGGTAGCGCACAAGAAATCACTGGAGCAAAAGTCTGATTTAAAAATAAGGAACCATAATAATTTAACAATAATACTGTACATGAGAGGCCATGTGTTATGATAATTTTTTATTATGGCTGTGATGTGGTCATAGCCACGAGGTTGTCAAGTGGCTTTTTAGGTGTTCTCTGGTCGTTAGTTCTATTTGTATGGACTGCCATGTAAACCATGTAAACCATGTAAACCCAAGTGCTGTTTGATAGTTTCAGAACCTGTGGTTTCTAGGGACGCTGTCCATGGATCTGAAAACAACGCTTACAATTGAAGCAAAGACATTGATACATCAGATCAGAATAGAAACCGCAATGACTTTTTCCCCAGAATGGTCACAGCATCGACAACTATTTATTTATGATAGTGAATTGCACATTTCCACAGGGCAGAGCTCGTTCCCTCAGGTTCTCATGTGTGCATCCACAACTATTCTACACTATCTGTCTCTCGCCAGTGATTTTTTTGTGGTTCTTGGTTTCTTCATTTTTGTCTTCGTTTATTACGAATGAGTCAAGCTCCAGTTGGCCTTTTCTTTCATTTCCTCTTCGGCCAAATTGCAACTGCAAATCAAACCACACCTTATTCAGTAAGTGGCGTAGGAAACTCCGGAGAATATTACCCATCTCCTGTTTTGAAACAGTTGCCAGATCGATGTTTATCCCTTTGTCTGACAGCCATTCTAGAAACCACTTCACCGCCCAGTTGGTTTGTCTTGTTGTAGCATCTTAATTTCTCTCATTTTCTTTGTCGTTTATAGCATCTGATTTCTCCGTGTCTATAATGTTAACACTAGACTCAGGTTACTGGTCCATGTCTATAATGTTAACACTAGACTCAGGTTGCTGTTCCATCTATAATGTTAACACTAGACTCAGGTTACTGGTCCATCTATAATGTTAACACTAGACTCAGGTTGCTGGTCTGTGTCTATAATGTTAACACTAGACTCAGGTTACTGGTCCATCTATAATGTTAACACTAGACTCAGGTTACTGGTCCATGTCTATAATGTTAACACTAGACTCAGGTTGCTGGTCCATCTATAATGTTAACACTAGACTCAGGTTACTGGTCCATGTCTATAATGTTAACACTAGACTCAGGTTGCTGTTCCATCTATAATGTTAACACTAGACTCAGGTTACTTGTCCGTGTCTATAATGTTAACACTAGGCTCAGGTTGCTGTTCCATCTATAATGTTAACACTAGACTCAGGTTACTGGTCCATCTATAATGTTAACACTAGACTCAGGTTGCTGGTCTGTGTCTATAATGTTAACACTAGACTCAGGTTGCTGTTCCATCTATAATGTTAACACTAGACTCAGGTTGCTGGTCCGTGTCTATAATGTTAACACTAGACTCAGGTTGCTGGTCCATGTCTATAATGTTAACACTAGACTCAGGTTACTGGTCCATCTATAATGTTAACACTAGACTCAGGTTGCTGGTCCATGTCTATAATGTTAACACTAGACTCAGGTTGCTGGTCCATGTCTATAATGTTAACACTAGACTCAGGTTACTGGTCCGTGTCTATAATGTTAACACTAGACTCAGGTTGCTGGTCCGTGTCTATAATGTTAACACTAGACTCAGGTTGCTGGTCCGTGTCTATAATGTTAACACTAGACTCAGGTTATTGGTCCGTGTCTATAATGTTAACACTAGACTCAGGTTGCTGGTCCGTGTCTATAATGTTAACACTAGACTCAGGTTGCTGGTCCATGTCTATAATGTTAACACTAGACTCAGGTTACTGGTCCGTGTCTATAATGTTAACACTAGACTCAGGTTACTGGTCCATCTATAATGTTAACACTAGACTCAGGTTGCTGGTCCATGTCTATAATGTTAACACTAGACTCAGGTTGCTGGTCCATCTATAATGTTAACACTAGACTCAGGTTGCTGTTCCATCTATAATGTTAACACTAGACTCAGGTTACTGGTCCGTGTCTATAATGTTAACACTAGACTCAGGTTACTGGTCCGTGTCTATAATGTTAACACTAGACTCAGGTTACTGGTCCGTGTCTATAATGTTAACACTAGACTCAGGTTGCTGGTCCGTGTCTATAATGTTAACACTAGACTCAGGTTGCTGGTCCATGTCTATAATGTTAACACTAGACTCAGGTTACTGGTCCATGTCTATAATGTTAACACTAGACTCAGGTTGCTGGTCTGTGTCTATAATGTTAACACTAGACTCAGGTTGCTGGTCTGTGTCTATAATGTTAACACTAGACTCAGGTTGCTGGTCCGTGTCTATAATGTTAACACTAGACTCAGGTTGCTGGTCCGTGTCTATAATGTTAACACTAGACTCAGGTTGCTGGTCCATGTCTATAATGTTAACACTAGACTCAGGTTACTGGTCCATGTCTATAATGTTAACACTAGACTCAGGTTGCTGGTCCGTGTCTATAATGTTAACACTAGACTCAGGTTATTGGTCTGTGTCTATAATGTTAACACTAGACTCAGGTTGCTGGTCTGTGTCTATAATGTTAACACTAGACTCATTAGAGTTCCTCTCTGTTGCCTCTAACAACATACAGGTTGGTGGTACTAGAGTTCCTCTCTGTCTCCTCTAACAACAGACAGGTTGGTGGTACTAGAGGTCCTCTCTGTCTCCTCTAACAACAGACAGGTTGGTGGTACTAGAGTCCTCTCTGTCTCCTCTAACAACAGACAGGTTGGTGGTACTAGAGTTCCTCTCTGTCTCCTCTAACAACAGAGGTTCGTGGTACTAGAGTTCCTCTCTGTCTCCTCTAACAACAGACAGGTTGGTAGTATTAGAGTTCATCTCTGTCTCCTCTAACAACAGACAGGTTGGTGGTATTAGAGTTCCTCTCTGTCTCCTCTAACAACAGACAGGTTGGTGGTATTAGAGTTCCTCTCTGTCTCCTCTAACAACAGACAGGTTGGTGGTACTAGAGTCCTCTCTGTCTCTTCTAACAACAGACAGGTTGGTGGTACTAGAGTTCCTCTCTGTCTCTTCTAACAACAGACAGGTTGGTGGTACTAGAGTTCCTCTCTGTCTCCTCTAACAACAGACAGGTTGGTGGTATTAGAGTTCCTCTCTGTCTCCTCTAACAACAGACAGGTTGGTGGTATTAGAGTTCCTCTCTGTCTCCTCTAACAACAGACAGGTTGGTGGTACTAGAGTCCTCTCTGTCTCCTCTAACAACAGACAGGTTGGTGGTATTAGAGTTCCTCTCTGTCTCCTCTAACAACAGACAGGTTGGTGGTACTAGAGTTCCTCTCTGTCTCCTCTAACAACAGACAGGTTGGTGGTATTAGAGTCCTCTCTGTCTCCTCTAACAACAGACAGGTTGGTGGTATTAGAGTTCCTCTCTGTCTCCTCTAACAACAGACAGGTTGGTGGTACTAGAGTTCCTCTCTGTCTCCTCTAACAACAGACAGGTTGGTGGTACTAGAGTTCCTCTCTGTCTCCTCTAACAACAGACAGGTTGGTGGTACTAGAGTTCCTCTCTGTCTCCTCTAACAACAGACAGGTTGGTGGTATTAGAGTTCCTCTCTGTCTCCTCTAACAACAGACAGGTTGGTGGTACTAGAGTTCCTCTCTGTCTCCTCTAACAACAGACAGGTTGGTGGTACTAGAGTCCTCTCTGTCTCCTCTAACAACAGACAGGTTGGTGGTATTAGAGTTCCTCTCTGTCTCCTCTAACAACAGACAGGTTGGTGGTACTAGAGTTCCTCTCTGTCTCCTCTAACAACAGACAGGTTGGTGGTACTAGAGTTCCTCTCTGTCTCCTCTAACAACAGACAGGTTGGTGGTACTAGAGTTCCTCTCTGTCTCCTCTAACAACAGACAGGTTGGTGGTACTAGAGTCCTCTCTGTCTCCTCTAACAACAGACAGGTTGGTGGTATTAGAGTTCCTCTCTGTCTCCTCTAACAACAGACAGGTTGGTGGTACTAGAGTTCCTCTCTGTCTCCTCTAACAACAGACAGGTTGGTGGTACTAGAGTTCATCTCTGTCTCCTCTAACAGACAGGTTGGTGGTACTAGAGTCCTCTCTGTCTCTTCTAACAACAGACAGGTTGGTGGTACTAGAGTTCCTCTCTGTCTCCTCTAACAACAGACAGGTTGGTGGTACTAGAGTTCCTCTCTGTCTCCTCTAACAACAGACAGGTTGGTGGTACTGGAGTTCCTCTCTGTCTCCTCTAACAACAGACAGGTTGGTGGTACTAGAGTTCCTCTCTGTCTCCTCTAACAACAGACAGGTTGGTGGTACTGGAGTTCCTCTCTGTCTCCTCTAACAACAGACAGGTTGGTAGTACTAGAGTCCTCTCTGTCTCCTCTAACAACAGACAGGTTGGTGGTACTGGATTCCAGAGCCAGCTTCAAACAGACAGGCTGTTGGTGGTACTGGATAGTACTACCAGCAACCTTTACACAGCTGCACACACACACACACACACACACACACACACACACACACACACACACACACACACACACACACACACACACACACACACACACACACACACACACACACACACACACACACACACACACACACACACACACACATGGGTGGTCTCTAGAGAAGCATCGAAGGTCAGCTGTGTTGTGGAGCAATGTAAGCCTGTAGGTCGGCCGGCCCTGCCAGCCGGGTCGCACCAGGCACGTGTAACACAGGGTGCAGCATACAGGGATGTGTGAAGCTCACTCCTCGGCCTGAAGTGAATAGCTTGCTGGTGTGACGCTTCAGGAGGGTGGTCACGTGGGGGAGGTCCTGGGTTCCAGCCTTGCTGTGAGACGAATTAGGAGGAAGCTGTACTCGCTAAGCAAGCAGTGTGACATCTGTTAAGCACGCACACACACACACACACACACACACACACACACACACACACACACACACACACACACACACACACACACACACACACACACACACACACACACACACACACACACACACACACACACACACACACACACACACACACACACACACACACACACAGCGAGCCAGTGTCCAGGTGGCCATGCCAGCCGGATCTCCATGACATTATAACATGGGGCTAAAGGCTCAGCGGGAGTCAGAGGAGAGACTTTGTGCTCTGTGTGTGTGTGTGTGTCACTGTCTGTGTCTGTGTGTCACTGTGTGTGTGTGTGTTCCCTCTCTGGCCGTGTCGTTCCTCGTCTCTGTCCTCCCTCGTCTCTGTCCTCCCTCGTCTCTGTCCTCCCTCCCTCCTGACTGGGGTCAGTGGAAATGTGGCACAAATGTGATATTATGATGACCAATTTCTGGCTATCCTCTCCTCTCCTCTCCTCTCCTCTCCTCTCCTCTCCTCTCCTCTCCTCTCCTCTCCTCTCCTCTCCTCTCCTCTCCTCTCCTCTCCTCTCCTCTCCTCTCCTCTTCTCTTCTCTCCTCCCTTCACTCCTCCCCTCCTCTCCTCTCCTCCCCTCTTCCCCTCTTCTCTCCCCCCTTCACTCCTCCCCTCTCCTCTCCTCCTCCTTCCTCCCTCCCTTCCTCTGTCATTTTAATGCTCTTTTGGGATCTGGCCCTGTAGCATTGTGATCTTGTTTTCACAAAGATACACTGTTGAGGTTATGTGGTTGAACAGTTGTATGGTTGTGAGGTTATGTGGTTGAACGGTTGTGTGGTTGTAGGGTTGTATGGTTGTGAGGTTATGTGGTTGAACGGTTGTGTGGTTGTAGGGTTGTATGGTTGTGAGGTAATGTGGTTGAACGGTTGTGTGGTTGAACAGTTGTGTGGTTGTAGGGTTGTGAGGTTGTATGCAATTAATTTGCACAGTGGATAACAAGGATGGGTAGAATATGGTTGTTTTCAGTCTGCCCTCCCCATTTCTCCTTGCTTGCCTTTTTTTATGCTGGGTGAACAGTTTGTGTGTAAGGGTTATTCCTCTGTCTCTATCCTTTCTGTTTAGTTCATTAATTAGACCTACACGTGGGCTACCCGCTCCTACGCTAGTTGGTTTAGTTGCTGTTCCAACAGACTACCAGACTGCCAGCACTCCAGTACTGTTAATTAGTGTTCTGTGAATTAACAGATTTAAAGCAAGCAGCTGTGGTTGAGATGAATTAGTGGGGCGTGAATGTTGTGTTCATTACGATCATTACCATACAACCCTACAACTGTTCAACCATATTAAAATGGCGGCGAAAGAAATGGCAGCAGTTTTACGGGCGCCCAACCAAATTGTGTTATGTGTTTTCTTTTGCGTTATTTGTAACTTATTTTGTACATACGACGCTTGTCTTATGTGGCAGGGCTTGCCAACTAGTACACACTACAAAGAGAAGCACAGCCACGAGCTGCCCAGTGACACGAGCCACCCAGATAAGCTAAATCACTTCTATGCTCGCTTCGAGGCAAGCAACACTGAGGCAAGGTGGTGTTGAGAAAACTGAAGCATGGTGCATGAGAGCATCAGCTATTCCGGACGACTGTGTGATCACGCTCTCCGTAGCCGATGTGAGTAAGACCTTTAAACAGGTCAACATTCACAATGCCGCTGGGCCAGATGGATTACCATGCGCTGACCAACTGGCACGTGTCTTCACTGACATTTTCAACCTCTCCCTGTCTGAGTCTGTAATACCAACATGTTTCAAGCAGACCACCATAGTGCCTGTGCCCAAGAACACTAGATCACATTTAGGCAACCTGCCTAAATGACTACAGACCCATAGCACTCACATCCGTAGACATGAAGTGCTTTGAAGGGCTGGTAATGGCTCACATCAACACCATTATCCCAGAAACCCTAGACCCACTCCAATTTGCATACCGCCAAACAGATACACAGATGATGCAATCTCTATTGTACTCCACACTACCCTTTCCCACCTGGACAAAAGGAACACCTACGTGAGAATGTTATTCATTGACTACAGCTCAGCGTTCAACACCATAGTACCCTCATTGCTAATCACTAAGCTAAGGATCCTGGGACTAAACACCCCCCTCTGCAACTGGATCATGGACTTCCTGACGGGCCGCCCCCAGGTGGTGAGGGTAGGTAGCAACACATCTGCCACGCTGATCCTCAACAATGGAGCTCCACAGGGGTGTGTGCTCAGTCCCTTCCTGCACTCCCTGTTCACCCACGACTGCATGGCCAGGCATGACTCCAACACCATCATTAAGTTTGCAGACGACACAACAGTGGTAGGCCTGATCACAGACAATGACGAGACAGCCTATAGGGAGGAGGTCAGAGACCTGGCTGGGTGGTGCCAGAATAACAACCTATCTCTCAACGTAACCAAAACTAATGAGATGATTGTGGACTACAGGAAAAGGAGGACTGAGCACGCCCCTATTCTCATCGACAGGGCTGTAGTGGAGCAGGTTGAGAGATTCAAGTTCCTTTGTGTTCACATCACCAACAAACTAGAATGGTCCAAACACACCAAGACAGTCATGAAGAGGGCACAACAAAGCCTATTCCCCCCCAGGAAACTAAAATTATTTGGCATGTGTCCTCAGATCCTCAAAAGGCTCTACAGCTGCAACATCGAGATCATCCTGACTGGTTGCATAACTGCCTGGTACGGCAATTGCTCGGCCTCCGACCGCAAGGAACTACAGAGGGTAGTGCGTACGGCCCAATACATCACTAAGCTGCCTGCCATACAGGACCTCTACACCAGACAGTGTCAGAGGAAGGCCCTAAAACTTGTCTAATACCCCAGCCACCCCAGTCATAGACTGTTCTCTCTGCTACCGCATGGCAAGCGGTACCGGAGCGCCATGTCTCGGACCAAAAGGCTTCTCAACAGTTTTTACCCCCAAGCCACAAGACTCCTGAACAGGTAATCAAATGTCTACCCGGACTATTTGCACGGTGTCCCCCCCCCCCCACCCCTCATTTACGCTGCTGTTACTCTCTGTTTAACATATACAGTTGAAGTCCTAAGTTTACATACACTTAGGTTGGTGTCATTGAAACTCGTTTTTTAACCACTCCACAAATTTCTTGTTTACAAACTATAGTTTTGGCAAGTCGGTTAGGACATCTACTTTGTGCATGACACAAGTAATTTTTCCAACAATTGTTTACAGACAGATTATTTAACTTATAATTCACTGTATCACAATTCCAGCGGGTCAGAAGTTTACATACAGTAAGTTGACTGTGCCTTTAAACAGCTTGAAAATTTCCAGAAAATGATGTCATGGTTTTAGAAGCTTCTGATAATTTGAGTCAATTGGAAGTGTACCTGTGGATGTATTTCAAGGTCTACCTTCAAACTCAGTGCCTCTGTGCTTGACATCATGGGAAAATCAAAAGAAATCAGCCAAGACCTCAGAAAAACAATTGTAGACCTCCACAAGTCTGGTTCATACTTGGGAGCAATTTCCAAATGCCTGAAGGTACCACGTTCATCTGTACAAACAATAGTACACAAGTATAAACACCATGCGACCACGCAGCCGTCATACCGCTCAGGAAGGAGACAAGTTCTGTCTCCTAGCGATGAACGTACTTTGGTGCGAAAAGTGCAAATCAATCCCAGAACAACAGCAAAGGACCTTGTGAAGATGCTGAAGGAAACAGGTACAAAAGTATCTATATCCACAGTAAAACGAGTCCTATATCGACATAACCTGAATGGCCGCTCAGCAAGGAAGAAGCCTCTGCTCCAAACCACCATAAAAAAGCCAGACTACGGTTTGCAACTGCACATGGAGACAAAGATTGTACTTTTTTGGAGAAATGTCCTCTGGTCTGATGAAACAAAATAGAACTGTTTGTCCATAATGACAATCGTTATGTTTGGAGGAAAAGGGGGATGCTTGCAAGCCGAAGAACACCATCCCAACCGTGAAACACGTGGGTAGCAGCATCATGTTGTGGGGGTGCTTTGCTGCAGGAGGGACTGGTGCACTTCACAAAATGGATGGCATTGTGAGGAAGAAAAATTATGTGGATATATATTGAAGCAACATCTCAAGACATCAGTCAGGAAGTTAAAGCTTGGTTGCAAAATGTGTCTTCCAAATGGACAATGACCCCAAGCATACTTCCAAAGTTGTGGAAAAATGGCTTAAAGACAACAAAGTCAAGGTATTGGAGTGGCCATCACAAAGCCCTGACCTCAATCCTACAGAAAATTTGTGAGCAGAACTGAAAAATGTGTGCGAGCAAGGAGGCTGACTCAGTTACACCAGCTCTGTCAGGAGGAATGGGACAAAATTCACCCAACTTATTGTGTGAAGCTTGTGGAAGGCTACCCGAAACGTTTGACCCAAGTTAACAATTTAAAGGCAATGCTACCAAATACTAATTGAGTGTATGTAAACTTCTGACCCACTGGGAATGTGATGAAAGAAATAAAAGCTGAAATAAAAAATGATCTCTACTATTATTCTGACATTTCACATTTCACAAATAAAGTGGTGATCCTAACTGACCTAAGACAGGGAATTTTTACTAGGATCAAATGTCAGGAATTGTGAAAAACTGAGTTTAAATGTATTTGGCTAAGGTGTATGTAAACTTCCGACTTCAACTGTATGCACAGTCACTTTAACCATACCTGCATGTACATACTACCTCAATCAGCTCGACTAACCGGTGCCTGTATATAGCCTCGCTACTGTATATAGCCTCTCTACTGTATATATCCTCTCTACTGTATATAGCCTCGCTACTGTATATAGCCTTGCTACTGTATATACCCTCGCTACTGTATATAGCCTTGCTACTGTATATAGTCTCGCTACTGTATATGGCCTTGCTACTGTATATGGCCTCACTACTGTATATACCCTCTCTACTGTATATAGCCTATCTACTGTATAAAGCCTTGCTACTGTATATAGCCTCTCTACTGTATATAGCCTCTCTACTGTATATAGCCTCTCTACTGTATATAGCCTCTCTATTGTATATAGCCTCGCTACTGTATATAGCCTCTCTACTGTATATAGCCTCTCTACTGTATATAGCCTCTCTACTGTATATAGCCTCTCTACTGTATATAGCCTCGCTACTGTATATAGCCTCTCTACTGTATATAGCCTCTCTACTGTATATAGCCTCTCTACTGTATATAGCCTCTCTACTGTATATAGTCTCTCTACTGTATATAGCCTCTCTACTGTATATAGTCTCTCTACTGTATATAGCCTCTCTACTGTATATAGTCTCTCTACTGTATATAGCCTCTCTACTGTATATAGTCTCTCTACTGTATATAGCCTCTCTACTGTATAAAGCGTCTCTACTGTATATAGTCTCTCTACTGTATATAGCCTCTCTACTGTATATAGCCTCTCTACTGTATATAGCCTCTCTACTGTATATAGCCTCTCTACTGTATATAGTCTCTCTACTGTATATAGCCTCTCTACTGTATATAGTCTCTCTACTGTATGTAACCTCTCTACTGTATATATCCTCTCTACTGTTATTTTTCACTGTCTTTTATACTGTTGTTTTTATTTCTTTACTTATCTATTGTTCACCTAATACTTTTCTTTAACTTAGAAATTGCACTGTTGGTTAGAGCCTGTAAGTAAGCATTTCACTGTGAGGTTGTATTCGGCGCACTTGACAAATAAACTTTGACTTGATTTGATTTACCATCATAACCCTGACAAGCATGAGTTAGTTAGTTAGTTAGCTAGCTAGCTAGCAAGTTATTTAGCTAGTTAGTTAGTTAATTAGTTAGGATGGAGGGAGGGTGGGAGGGAGGGCTGGGATCTGGCTATGATGGTCAGACAGATAGTTAGTTAGTTAGTTAGTTAGTTAGTTAGTTAGTTAGGAGGGAGGGAGGGTGGGCTGGGATCCGGCTATGAAGGTCAGACAGATAGTTAGCTAGTTAGTTAGTTAGTTAGTTAGTTAGCTAGCTAGCTAGCTAGTTAGGATGAAGGGCTAGGATCCGGTTATGAAGGTCAGGCAGATAGTTAGTTAGTTAGTTAGTTCAGACAGATAGTTAGGTAGTTAGTTCAGACAGATAGTTAGTTAGTTAGTTAGTTAGTTCAGACAGATAGTTAGTTAGTTAGTTAGTTAGTTCAGACAGATAGTTAGTTAGTTAGTTAGTTAGTTAGTTCAGACAGATAGTTAGTTAGTTAGTTAGTTAGTTCAGACAGATAGTTAGTTAGTTAGTTAGTTAGTTCAGACAGATAGTTAGGTAGTTAGTTCAGACAGATAGTTAGTTAGTTACTTCAGACAGATAGTTAGCTAGTTAGTTCAGACAGATAGTTAGTTAGTTAGTTCAGACAGAGAGTTAGCTAGTTAGTTCAGACATATAGTTAGTTAGTTAGTTAGTTAGTTCAGACAGATAGTTAGTTAGTTAGTTAGTTCAGACAGATAGTTAGTTAGTTACTTCAGACAGATAGTTAGCTAGTTAGTTCAGACAGATAGTTAGTTAGTTAGTTCAGACAGAGAGTTAGCTAGTTAGTTCAGACATATAGTTAGTTAGTTCAGACAGATAGTTAGTTAGTTCAGACAGATAGTTAGTTAGTTAGTTCAGACAGATAGTTAGTTAGTTTAGGGAGGGAGAGAGGGATGGAGGGGCGAGCGAGGGAGGGAGGAAGGAAGGGTGGAAGGGATGGCTGGGATCTGGCTATCGACCTCTGATAGTATGGAGGGAGATGGCCAGAGGGAAAATACATCCCCTATTCCCCGTAGGGCTCTGGTCAAAGTAGTGCACTATATAGGGAGAAGGGTGCCATTTCAGACACACCCCTAGATAAGGTTTGTAATATGGGACCTATTCTGTATAGAATGTATTGTACTACGTTTGACCAAGGTCCATAAGGCTCTGGGGCTGTATGTATCAGTGGTCTCAGAGTAGGAGTGTTGATCTGGGATCCGGGTTTGGTCCCCATGCCCATGTCAAAAATACTACACTGATCAGAAATAAGCACTATTACTCTGAGACACTTGATACATACGGCCCTATGCCCTGGTCAAAAGCAGTGCACTATATAGGGAATAGGGTGTTGTTTTGGTCCGCAGACCTTATGTCTAGTGTGTGAATTAGCATCCATTTTGATCATCTTGTTTGTTCTAACAACCGATTTCTGTTCCATTTTATTTTCAGCTTCTGGTGGGAAAAGTAAGCATGTGATATTTTTACTCATTGTTGCTATGACAACGCTCCACTATGGTTTTTTGGGGTTTGGTGAATCAAGAAGAGAAGGAGAGTCAAGGAAAAGGAAAGGTGATGTGTTGTTTTCCACAAATACAAGGGGTCTTATTTTATTTCAAGGGTTTTGACCATGAGGAATGCAGGTTAATTGGGTATTTCTTTGAAGTTTTACAAAATGAGGAATCATATAATACAATATTATTTTTTTGTCTTTTGCCTTCCTTCGTGGTTTAATGTTTTCGTGCCTATCAGGAATAGTTATGCTTGTTTTCATCTATTTTATATTAACAGTTATCTGAAATAATCATTTCTAATTTAATTGACTTGAATTGCTTACTTAATCAAGTGTATTGA
>NC_074693.1:11481204-11528704 GCF_029448725.1 Salvelinus fontinalis
CGGAGTTCGCACCTTAAGGGGGGGGGTTCTGTCACGTTCCTGACCTGTTTTCCTTTGTTTTGTATTCATTTTAGTTGGTCAGGGCGTGAGTTGGGTGGGTTTGTCTATGTTTGTATTTCTATGTGGGGTTTTGTGTTCGGCCTGGTATGATTCTCAATTAGAGACAGGTGTGTATTGTTTGTCTCTAATTGAGAGTCATACAAAGGCAGCCAGGGTTTCACTGGTGTTTTGTGGGTGTTTGTTCCTGTGTCCTCACAGGACGGTTGAAGGTTAGTCACATTTGTTGTTTTGTAGTGTCTTGTTTGCTGTTGTCATTAAAAGATGGCTTATTTCCCTCAATCCGCATCTTGGTCCTATCCATGCTCCTTCTCGTCTAAGGGGGAGAACTACATTGACAGCCTTAACACATACATTTCTCTCTCTCGTTCTCAGTTCAATTTAAATTCAATTCAATTTCAATTTAAGGGGCTTTATTGACATGGGAAACATGTTAACATTGCCAAATCAAGTGAAATAGATAATAAACAAAAATGAAATAATCAATCAAAAGTAACAGTAAACATTACACTCACAGAAGTTCCAAAAAAATACAGATATTTCAAATGTCATATTATGTCTATATACAGTGTTGTAACAATGTGCAAATAGTTAAAGTTCAAAAGGGAAAATAAATAAGCATAAATATGGGTTGTATTTACAATGGTGTTTGTTCTTCACTGGTTGCCCTTTTCTTGTGGCAACAGGTCACAAATCTTGCTGCTGTGATGGAACACTGTGGTATTTCACCCAGTAGATATGGGAGTTTATCAAAATCGGGTTTGTTTTGGAATTCTTTGTGGATCTGTGTAATCTGAGGGAAATATGTGTCTCTAATATCGTCATACATTTGGCAGGAGGTTAGGAAGTGCAGCTCAGTTTCCACCTCATTTTGTAGGCAGTGAGCACATAGCCTGTCTTCTCTTGAGAGCCATGTCTGCCTACGGCGGCCTTTCTCAATAGCAAGGCTATGCTCACTGAGTCTGTACATTGTCAAATATTTCCTCAATTTTGGGTCAGTCACAGTGGTCAGGTATTCTGCCACTGTGTATTCTCTGTTTAGGGCCAAGTAGAATTCTAGTTTGCTGAGTTTTTTTGTTAATTCTTTCCAATGTGTTAAGTAAATATCTTTTAGTTTTCTCATGATTTGGTTGGGTCTAATTGTGTTGCTGTCCTGGGGCTCTGTGGGGTCTGTTTGTGTTTGTGAACAGAGCCCCAGGACCAGCTTGCTTAGGGGTCTCTTCTCCAGGTTCATCTCTCTGTAGGTGATGGCTTTGTTATGGAAAGTTTGGGAATCCCTTCCTTTTAGATGGTTGTAGAATTTAACGTCTCTTTTCTGTATTTTGATCATTAGCGGGTATCGGCCTAGTTCTGCTCTGCATGCAATGTTTGGTGCTTTACATTGTACACTGAGGGAAATTTTATAGAATTCTGCATGCAGAGTCTCAATTTGGTGTTTGTCCCATTTTGTGAGTTCTTGGTTGGTGAGCGGACCCCAGACCTCACAACCATAAATGGGTTCTATAACTGATTCAAGTATTTTTAGCCAGATCCTAATTGGGATGTCGAATCTGATGTTCCTATTAATGGGATAGAAGGCCCTTCTAGCCTTGTCTCTCAGATTGTTCACAGCTTTGTGGAAGTTACCTGTGGCACTGATGTTTAAGCCCTTGTGCCAAATTGAGTAGATTTTTTTTTAATCAAAAAAACATTAGAAGAATTTGCCTTTGTTTTGGTATGTCTGTCTATTAGAGTGTGCAGGATGAATAAGTGGTCTGTCGTATGGTGATTTGGTAAAAAGTCAATTAGACATTTGCTCAGTACATTGTTTTCACTGAGGAAAACAATAGTAGTGACAATGCAGAGGATTTTACCAAGGTTGTTGTTGACCCATATCCCACGGTAGTCATTGGGGTCAAATTTGTCTCCACTTTTGTGGATTGGGGTGATCAGTCCTTGGTTCCAAAAATTGGGGAAAATGTCAGCGCTGAGGATGATGCTAAAGAGTTTAAGTATAGCCAATTGGAATTTGTGGTCTGTATATTTTATCATTTAATTTAGGATACCATCAACCCCACTGGCCTTTTTCGGTTGAAGGGTTGGCATTTTGTCCTGTAGCTCATTCAAGGTAATTGGAGAATCCAGTGGGTTCTGGTAATCTTTAATAGTTGATTCTAAGATTTGTATTTGATCATGTATATATGTGTTTGTTCTTTGTTATAGAGCAAAAAGATTGGAAAAGTGGTTCATCCAGACATCTCCATTTTGGATATATAACTCTTTGTGTTGTTTGTTTAGAGGTTTCAAATTTTCTGAAACGTGGTTCGATTCTATGGATTCTTCAATTACATTGAGCTAAATTCTGATTTGCCAATCCTTCTTTTTCTATTATATATGTCTGTATTGTTTTAGTGATTCAGCATAGTGAAGGCGTTTTCTGGGTCTCTATGTTTTTGGTTGCGTAGGTTTCTCAATTTCTTTCTTAGGTTTTTGCATTCTTCATCAAACCATCTGTCATTGTTGTTAATTTTCTTAGGTTGTTTGCTTGAAATGTTTAGATTTGATAGGGAGGCTGAGAGGTCAAATATACTGTTTAGGTTTTCTACTGCCTAGTTTACACCTTCACTATTGCAGTGAAACCTTTTGTCCAGGAAATTGTCTAGAAGTGTAACGCTCGTCCTCCTCCTCGTCTGAGGATGAGCAAGGATCCATAGTATATTTATTTGTGAAAGACGAACACTTGACAAAATACAAAATAACAAAACGACGTGAACAGACCTGTACTTGAGAACATAAAACAAGAACGCACGAACAGGAAGGAACACACTAATGAACGAACGAACGAACGAAACAGTCCCATGTGGCACAAACACTGACACAGGAACAATCACCCACAAACATACAGTGTGAACAGCCTACCTAAATATGGTTCTCAATCAGAGGAAACGTAAAACATCTGCCCCTGATTGAGAACCATATCAGGCTAGTTAACAACCCTAAACATAGAAACAAATAACATAGACTGCCCACCCCAACTCACGCCCTGACCATACTAAACAAAGACAAAACAAAGGAAATAAGGTCAGGAACGTGACAAGAAGGGATTAAATTTGTTGTTGCCTAATTGTTTTTTGGTAGATTTCCAAACTACTTTCCTTCCATCTATAGCATTTCTTAATATTATTCAGTTTCTTTGGCTTTGATGCCTCATGATTGAGCATAGCTCTGTTCAAGTAGAGTGTGATTTGGCTGTCATCTGATAGGGGTGTCAGTGGACTGACTGTGAACGCTCTGAGAGAGTCTGGGTTGAGGTCAGTGATAAAGTAGTCTACAGTACTACTGCCAAAAGTTGAGCTATAGGTGTACCTACAGTTGAAGTTGGAAGTTTACATAAACTTATGTTGGAGTCATTAAAACTCGTTTTATAACCACTCCACAAATTTTTTGTTAACAAACTATAGTTTTAGCAAGCCGGTTAGGACATCTACTTTGTGCATGACACAAGTCATTTTTCCAACAACAGACAGATTATTTCACTTATAATTCACTGTATCACAATTCCAGTGGGTCAGAAGTTTACATACACTAAGTTGACTGTGCCTTTAAACAGCTTGGAAAATTCCAGAAAATGATGTCATGGCTAAATAAATTCATAAAAAATCCTACAATGAAATTTTCTGGATTTTTCCCCCTCATTTTGTCTGTCATAGTTGAAGTGTACCTATGATGAAAATTACAGGCCTCTCTCATCTTTTTAAGTGGGAGAACTTGCACAATTGGTGGCTGACTAAATACTTTTTTGCCCCACTGTATCTCTCAGGAAGGAGACGCGTTCTGTCTCCTAGAGATGAACGTACTTTGGTGCGAAAAGTGCAAATCAATCCCAGAAGAACAGCAAAGGACCAATTGAAGATGCTGGAGGAAACAGGTACAAAAGTATCTATATCCACAGTAAAACGAGTCCTATGTCGACATAACCTGAAAAGCCGCTCAGCAAGGAAGAAGCCACTGCTCCAAAACCGCCATAAAAAAGCCAGACTACGGTTTGCAACTGCACATGGGGACAAAGATTGTACTTTTTGGAGAACTGTCCTCTGGTCTGATGTAACAAAAATAGAACTGTTTGGCCATAATGACAATCGTTATGTTTGGAGGAAAAAGGGGGATGCTTGCAAGCCGAAGAACACCATCCCAACTGTGAAGGACGGGGGTGGCAGCATCATGTTGTGGGGGTGCTTTGCTGCAGGAGGGACTGATGCACTTCACAAAATAGATGGCATCACGAGGGAGGAAAATTATGTGGATATATTGAAGCAACATCTCAAGACATCAGTCAGAAACTTAAAGCTTGGGTCTTCCAAATGGGTCTTCCAAATGGACAATGACCCCAAGCATACTTCCAAAGTTGTGGCATAAGGGCTTAAGGACAATAAAGTCAAGGTATTGGCGTGGCCATCACAAAGCCCTGACCTCAATCCTATAGAAAATGTGTGAGCAGAACTGAAAAAATGTCTGCGAGCAAGGAGGCCTACAAGGCTGACTCAGTTACACCAGCTCTGTCAGGAGGAATGGGACAAAATTCACCCAACTTATTGTGGGAAGCTTGTGGAAGACTACCTGAAACGTTTGACCTAAGTTAAATAATTTACTGGCAATGCTACCAAATACTAATTGAGTGTATGTAAACTTCTGACCCACTGGGAATATGATGAAATAAATAAAAGCTGAAATAAATCCTTCTCTCTACTATTATTCTGACATTTCACATTCTTAAAATAAAGTGGTGATCCTAACTGACCTAAGACAGGGAATTTTTGCTTGGATCAAATGTCAGGAATTGTGAAAAACTGAGTTTAAATATATTTGGCTAAGGTGTATGTAAACTTCTGACTTCAAATGTACCATAGGAGTCCCCTCGAAGCCTACTATTGTCTATATACATACCCAGCGTCCGACAGAGGTGCAAGAGTTGTGACCCGTTTTTGTTGGTTATGTTGTCGTAGTTGTGTCTAGGGGGGCATATGGGGGTGGGAATGCTGTCACCTCGAGGTAGGTGTTTGTACCCCTTTGTGCTAAGGGTGTTGGGTTCTTGTCCAGTTCTGGTATTTCGGTCGCCACAGACTAGTACATGTCCCTGGGCTTGGAAATTGTTGCTCTCCTCTAGGATGGAGAAGCTGTCATCGTTAAAGTGACAGGTGACTGGAACGAACTACAAAAATCTCTGAAACTGGAAACACTTATCTCCCTCACTAGCTTTAAGCACCAGCTGTCAGAGCTGCTCATAGATTACTGCACCTGTACATAGCCCATCTATAATTTTGCCCAAACAACTACCTCTTTACCTACTGTATTTATTTATTTTGCTCCTTTGCACCCCATTATTTCTATCTCTACTTTGCACCTTCTTCCACTGCAAACCAACCATTCCAGTGTTATTTTTTTTACTTGCTATATTGTATTTACTTCGCCACCATGGCCTTTTTATATATTTTTATTTATTTATTTATATATATATTTTGTTTGCCTTCACCTCCCTTATCTCACCTCACTTGCTCATATTGTATATAGACTTATTTTCACTGTATTATTGACTGTATGTTTGTTTTACTCCATGTGTAACTATGTGTTGTTGTATGTGTCGAACTGCTTTGCTTTATCTTGGCCAGGTCGCAATTGTAAATGAGAACGTGTTCTCAATTTGCCTACCTGGTTAAATAAAGGTGAAATAAATAAAAAATAAAAAGTATGGGGATTATATTGGGGGATATAGGTAGCACATATGAAGACATGTTTCTCTGTTGAGATCATTTCCTTATTAATTTATAGCCAGATGTAAAATGTTCTTGTTTCGACTAATATACTAGAGTGGGTTAGGTCTGCTCTATGCCAAATTAGCATACCCGCTGAGTCTCTTCCTTGTGTCACACCTGGTAGTTTGGTGGATGGGACTACCAGCTCTCTGTAACCTAGAGGGCAACCAATGGGTCCATCTCCTTTATACCATGTTTCTTGTAGGATGACAATGTCTGTATTTCTAATTTATTTGATGAAGTCTGGGTTCCTGCTCTTTAGGCCACAGGCAGATGACCTCAGACCTTGTATATTCCAGGATGAGATAGTAAACACTTTGTGTTCCATAGTGTCTAGTGTTGTTTTTGTGTGGTTTAGGCCCGGTCCATCACAGTAGGTGTGAGCAGAGCATGTTGAGCATCTGATACATACCTCTTAGGTCGCAGGATGGGGCTTGGGCTGGTGTAATAGTGGGGCTTGGGCCTGTTGCTCTGCTCACGGCCTGGACATATGTCCTGCTGTCATGTTGAGGTCCTTGCTGCAGGGGCAGTGGGCAGGGGGCATGGGTTGGGCAGAAGGGGCATAGGTCTGAAATGGGGGGCCTATATAGGGTGTGGCCAGGGTTTACTTGGGGAGGTTTTAGCTGCTTGGGGTGTGGCTGGTGATGCTGTGGTCTGGGTGTAGGTCCTCTTGGCATGGGTTCTCTCAGTGCAGGTCCTTCAGGAGAGGGTCTTGCAGATCTGGGAGGGTGTCTCGCTGGTCTAGGAGGGGTGTCCGTTACTCTGTTGCTCCTGTGTGAGGTGCTGGGGCTGCGGTCCTGGCAAAAGTTTGGATTGCTACCTTGTAGAGGTGGAACTGGTCGTAAAGGCTGTTCAAGTCTATGTTGGAGTGGTGGGCCAGGTAGACATTAGGTTTTGAGGCACTATTGGCATTGTGAAAGTATTTTCGTGGTATCACAGTGGAGATAACCACTCGTGCGCTGGGGAAAGTTCTCTCTCTCTCTCGTTCTCTCTCTCTCCCGTTCTCCCTCCCATCTGAGGGGCGGAGAGAAGGCGAGGAGAAGGAAAGGAGAGTAGTGGACAGCAGCAAAGGGACAAGTAAGTGACTGCTCTGATGTGTACCAGGGGAACACCAGTCACTGAATCCCCTTCTTCATCAAATCCATGGGTCACAGATGGTTACTTCCCAATAGGCTAGCAGTACATGAGTTGTTATTAATGTGGTGGAGGCTCTGTAGCTCTAGAACAACTAGCTACATACAGGACATCATCTTTTATACTATTCCATTATCCTTAGATTCCTTTCTGTCTCCTTTTCTTTCTGATTGTAAATGTCAGAAAAGCTATTGTTCCCTGGTTAAATATAGGACTTCCCTGGTTATATAAAGGACTTCCCTGGTTATTAAAAGGGAGAAGCGAAGACATGATAGGACAGGATATGACAGGATGTGACAGGACAGGATGTGACAGGACAGGATATGACAGGACAGGATATGACAGGTGAAAGTAATAGGGCTGTAGTGGAAATCTATCCAGTCCTTCCACTGGTGATACACCCAAGGAGAGGAGAGGAGAGGTGAGAAGAGGAGAGGTGAGGAGAGGAGTCTGTAATGAAGCCCTTTTGTGGGGAAAAACTAATTCTGATTGGCTGGGCCTGGCTGCTAAGTGAATGGGCCTCCCAGGCTGCACCCCTGCCCAGTCATGTGAAATCCATAGATTAGGGCCTAATCTGTTTATTTAAATGGACTGATTTTCTTATATGATCTGTAACTCAGTAAAATCTTTGAAATTGTTGCATTTTAAATGTATATTTTTGTTCAGTATAGTTCCATTTATAACGGTAGTAGATCATTTTAATATAATACTATTGTATAGTGCATGCAAATATGTTTGTATTGGTGACCCAGCGTGATATATCTGGAGAAACAAATGTTTCGTCTGGTCACTCCTTGTCCATAGAATAGCCCTGACTTTCCTCTAAGTCTGATTGTCAGGGTTGATGTGGTGGTAATGGTGGTAATTCTGGTAATTCTGGTAACGGTGATAATTGTGGAAACGGTGGTAATTGTTGTAAATGTGGTAATCGTGGTAACGGTGGCAATTGTGGTAACGGTGGTAATTGTGGAAACGGTGGTAGTTCTGGTAACGGTGGTAATTGTGGAAACGGTGGTAGTTCTGGTAACGGTGGTAGTTCTGGTAACGGTGGTAGTTCTGGTAACGGTGGTAGTTCTGGTAACGGTGATAATTGTGGTAACGGTGGTAATTGTGGTAACGGTGGTAATTGTGGAAACGGTGGCAATTGTGGTAACGGTGGTAATTGTGGAAACGGTGGTAGTTCTGGTAACGGTGGTAATTGTGGTAACGGTGGTAGTTCTGGTAACGGTGGTAGTTCTGGTAACGGTGGTAACGGTGGTAATTGTGGTAACGGTGGTAATTGTGGTAACGGTGGTAATTGTGGAAACGGTGGTAGTTCTGGTAACGGTGGTAATTCTGGTAACGTGGTAATGGTGGTAATTGTGGTAACGGTGGTAATTGTGGTAACGGTGGTAATTGTGGAAACGGTGGTAGTTCTGGTAACGGTGGTAATTCTGGTAACGTGGTAATGGTGGTAATTGTGGTAACGGTGGTAATTGTGGTAACGGTGGTAATTGTGGTAACGGTGGTAATTGTGGTAACGGTGGTAATTGTGGTAACGGTGGTAATTCTGGTAACGTGGTAATGGTGGTAATTGTGGTAACGGTGGTAATTGTGGTAACGGTGGTAATTGTGGTAACGGTGGTAATTGTGGTAACGGTGGTAATAGTGGTAATTGTGGTAACGGTGGTAATTGTGGTAACGGTGGTAATTAAGGTAACGGTGGTAATTAAGGTAACGGTGGTAATTGTGGTAACGGTGGTAATTAAGGTAACGGTGGTAATTAAGGTAACGGTGGTAATTGTGGTAACGGTGGTAATTAAGGTAACGGTGGTAATTGTGGTAACGGTGGTAATTAAGGTAACGGTGGTAATTGTGGTAACGGTGGTAATTAAGGTAACGGTGGTAATTGTGGTAACGGTGGTAATTAAGGTAACGGTGGTAATTAAGGTAACGGTGGTAATTAAGGTAACAGTGGTAATTGTGGTAACGGTGGTAATTAAGGTAACGGTGGTAATTAAGGTAACGGTGGTAATTGTGGTAACGGTGGTAATTAAGGTAACGGTGGTAACGGTGGTAATGGTGGTAATTGTGGTAACGGTGGTAATTAAGGTAACGGTGGTAATTGTGGTAACGGTGGTAATTAAGGTAACGGTGGTAATTGTGGTAACGGTGGTAACGGTGCTCATAACAAGCTAGGTCTAATATATTTCCTCTCTCTCTCTCCTTCTCCCCTTCTCTCTATTTCTCCCTATGTTTCTCTGTATCTCTCCTCCCCTCTCTCTTTCTCTCTCTCTCTATGATGATCAATGTAGTCTCAGAGCAAGGCTTACGCTGCTCTAGTCAAGGAGTCCTAGTGGCGCAGTGGTCTTGTGGAATTGTGACAAGGGTAATGAAGATTGTATTGTATTGTGAGACTGATCACACTCTCTGATTGGACAATGAGTCTCTCTGTGGTTGGTCATCATGTTGTGGAGATTGTATAGATGCTGAGCTGTCCCCTTCTCCTTTCCACCAGACCTCTCCTATCTCCTATCTCCTATCTCCTATCTCCTATCTCTCCATCTCCTATGTCTCCATCTCTTGTGTGACTGTAATAGAAGGAGAGAAGGAGAGAAGAAGAGAAGAGGAGAGGAGATGAGAGGAGATAGCTTGTTATGTCAATCTCTGTGGGTGATGATGATAAAATAGTAGTAGTAGTAGTGTGTGTGTGTGTGTGTGTGTGTGTGTGTGTGTGTGTGTGTGTGTGTGTGTGTGTGTGTGTGTGTGTGTGTGTGTGTGTGTGTGTTGTTCCCTCTCTGAGCGGAGCTCCATTGATGTCAAAGAGGGGGTAAACTGGACCATCTGTGAGTCTGTTATTACACCACACACAATATGTTTTTGCAGTTCTCATTATGAACATTTGCTAATATCGCAGTGGAGAGAGAGAGAGAGAGAGAGAGCGAGAGAGAGAGAGAGAGAGAGAGAGAGAGAGAGAGAGAGAGAGACAGACAGAGACAGAGACAGAGACAGAAAGAGAGAGAGAGAGACAGAGAGACAGAGAGACAGAGAGACAGAGAGACAGAGAGACAGAGAGACAGAGAGACAGAGAGACAGAGAGACAGAGAGACAGAGAGACAGAGACAGAGACAGAGACAGAGACAGAGAGATTATTACTTTCATTTTAGCAACATCTTATTGAAGGGATCAATCATCTCTCTCCATCAAATATAATCCTGTTACTATGAACGTGGCCATAGGGCTTTTTCTGCTGAACAATCTGCTTTACTTTAATTTTTTAATTCACTTGACAGAAGGGGCCAAGACTGTCCAAGTATCAACATTATTCTCCTCAGATGTATCTACAATCTACAGTGTCAGTACACAGTGAAGGCTGAAACAGACAGCCTGTATATTTACAGTGAGAGACCAGCGGTATCATGTGTGGACAGTAGAACTGTGGACAGTAGAGCACAGAGCAGTGGACAGTAGAGCATAGAGCTGTGGACAGTAGAACATAGAGCTGTGGACAGTAGAGCATAGAGCTGTGGACAGTAGAGCATAGAGCTGTGGACAGTAGAGCATAGAGCTGTGGACAGTAGAACTGTGGAGAGTAGAGCATAGAGCTGTGGACAGTAGAACATAGAGCTGTGGACAGTAGAACATAGAGCTGTGGACAGTAGAACATAGAGCTGTGGACAGTAGAGCATAGAGCTGTGGACAGTAGAGCATAGAGCTGTGGACAGTAGAACATAGAGCTGTGGAGAGTAGAACATAGAGCTGTGGACAGTAGAGCATAGAGCTGTGGACAGTAGAACATAGAGCTGTGGACAGTAGAACATAGAGCTGTGGACAGTAGAGCATAGAGCTGTGGACAGTAGAACATAGAGCAGTGGACAGTAGAGCATAGAGCTGTGGACAGTAGAGCATAGAGCTGTGGACAGTAGAGCATAGAGCTGTGGACAGTAGAGCATAGAGCTGTGGACAGTAGAGCATAGAGCTGTGGACAGTAGAGCACAGAGCAGTGGACAGTAGAGCATAGAGCTGTGGACAGTAGAGCATAGAGCTGTGGACAGTAGAGCATAGAGCTGTGGACAGTAGAGCATAGAGCTGTGGACAGTAGAACTGTGGACAGTAGAGCACAGAGCAGTGGACAGTAGAGCATAGAGCTGTGGACAGTAGAACTGTGGACAGTAGAGCACAGAGCAGTGGACAGTAGAGCATAGAGCTGTGGACAGTAGAGCATAGAGCAGTGGACAGTAGAGCATAGAGCTGTGGACAGTAGAGCATAGAGCTGTGGACAGTAGAGCATAGAGCTGTGGACAGTAGAACTGTGGACAGTAGAGCACAGAGCAGTGGACAGTAGAGCATAGAGCTGTGGACAGTAGAGCATAGAGCAGTGGACAGTAGAGCATAGAGCTGTGGACAGTAGAGCATAGAGCTGTGGACAGTAGAGCATAGAGCTGTGGACAGTAGAGCACAGAGCAGTGGACAGTAGAGCATAGAGCTGTGGACAGTAGAGCATAGAGCAGTGGACAGTAGAGCATAGAGCTGTGGACAGTAGAGCATAGAGCTGTGGACAGTAGAACATAGAGCTGTGGAGAGTAGAGCATAGAGCTGTGGACAGTAGAACATAGAGCTGTGGACAGTAGAACATAGAGCTGTGGTCAGTAGAACATAGAACTGTGGACAGTAGAGCATAGAGCTGTGGACAGTAGACCAGAGAGCTGTGGACAGTAGAACATAGAGCTGTGGACAGTAGAATATAGAACTCTGGACAGTAGAACATAGAGCTGTGGACAGTAGAACAGAGAGCCGTGGACAGCAGAGCATAGAGCTGTGGACAGTAGAACATAGATCTGTGGACAGTAGAACATAGCACTGTGGACAGTAGAACATAGAGCTGTGGACAGTAGAACAGAGAGCTGTGGACAGTAGAGCATAGAGCTGTGGACAGTAGAATATAGAACTGTGGACAGTAGAACATAAAGATGTGGACAGTAGAGCATAGAGCTGTGGACAGTAGAACAGAGAGCTGTGGACAGTAGAACATAGAGCTGTGGACTGTAGAACAGAGAGCTGTGGACAGTAGAACATAGAGCTGTGGACAGTAGAACATAGAGCTGTGGACAGTAGAACAGAGAGCTGTGGACAGTAGAACAGAGAGCTGTGGACAGTAGAACATAGAGCTGTAGACAGTAGAACATAGAGCTGTAGACAGTAGAACATAGAGCTGTGGACAGTAGAACATAGAGCTGTGGACAGTAGAACAAAGAGCTGTGGACTGTAGAGCATAGAGCTGTGGACAGTAGAACATAGAGCTGTGGACAGTAGAACATAGATCTATGGACAGTAGAACAGACAGCTGTGGACATTAGAACAGAGAGCTGTGGACAGTAGAACATAGAGCTGTGGACAGTAGAACAGACAGCTGTGGACAGTAGAACAGAGAGCTGTGGACAGTAGAACAGAGAGCTGTGGACAGTAGAACAGACAGCTGTGGACAGTAGAACAGACAGCTGTGGACAGTAGATCATAGAGCTGTGGACAGTAGAACAGACAGCTGTGGACAGTAGAACATAGAGCTGTGGACAGTAGAACATAGAGCTGTGGACAGTAGAACAGACAGCTGTGGACAGTAGAACAGACAGCTGTGGACAGTAGAACAGAGAGCTGTGGACAGTAGAACATAGATCTGTGGACAGTAGAACAGACAGCTGTGGACAGTAGAACAGAGAGCTGTGGACAGTAGAACATAGATCTGTGGACAGTAGAACAGACAGCTGTGGACAGTAGAACAGAGAGCTGTGGACAGTAGAACATAGAGCTGTGGACAGTAGAACAGACAGCTGTGCACAGTAGAACAGAGAGCTGTGGACAGTAGAACAGAGAGCTGTGGACAGTAGAACAGACAGCTGTGGACAGTAGAACAGACAGCTGTGGACAGTAGATCATAGAGCTGTGGACAGTAGTACAGACAGCTGCGGACAGTAGAACATAGAGCTGCGGACAGTAGAACATAGAGCTGTGGACAGTAGAACAGACAGCTGTGGACAGTAGAACAGACAGCTGTGGACAGTAGAACAGAGAGCTGTGGACAGTAGAACATAGATCTGTGGACAGTAGAACAGACAGCTGTGGACAGTAGAACAGAGAGCTGTGGACAGTAGAACATAGATCTGTGGACAGTAGAACAGACAGCTGTGGACAGTAGAACAGAGAGCTGTGGACAGTAGAACATAGAGCTGTGGACAGTAGAACAGACAGCTGTGCACAGTAGAACAGAGAGCTGTGGACAGTAGAACATAGAGCTGTGGACAGTAGAACACAGATCTGTGAACAGTAGAACATAGAGCTGTGGACAGTAGAACATAGAGCTGTGGACTGTAGAACATAGAGCTGTGGACTGTAGAACAGAGAGCTGTGGACAATAGAACATAGAGCTGTGGACAGTAGAACAGAGAGCTGTGGACAGTAGAGCATAGAGCTGTGGACAGTAGAATATAGAACTGTGGACAGTAGAACATAAAGATGTGGACAGTAGAGCATAGAGCTGTGGACAGTAGAACAGAGAGCTGTGGACAGTAGAACATAGAGCTGTGGACTGTAGAACAGAGAGCTGTGGACAGTAGAACATAGAGCTGTGGACAGTAGAACATAGAGCTGTGGACAGTAGAACAGAGAGCTGTGGACAGTAGAACAGAGAGCTGTGGACAGTAGAACATAGAGCTGTAGACAGTAGAACATAGAGCTGTAGACAGTAGAACATAGAGCTGTGGACAGTAGAACATAGAGCTGTGGACAGTAGAACATAGAGCTGTGGACTGTAGAGCATAGAGCTGTGGACAGTAGAACATAGAGCTGTGGACAGTAGAACATAGATCTATGGACAGTAGAACAGACAGCTGTGGACAGTAGAACAGAGAGCTGTGGACAGTAGAACTTAGAGCTGTGGACAGTAGAACAGAGAGCTGTGGACAGTAGAACAGAGAGCTGTGGACAGTAGAACAGAGAGCTGTGGACAGTAGAACAGACAGCTGTGGACAGTAGAACAGACAGCTGTGGACAGTAGATCATAGAGCTGTGGACAGTAGAACAGACAGCTGTGGACAGTAGAACATAGAGCTGTGGACAGTAGAACATAGAGCTGTGGACAGTAGAACAGACAGCTGTGGACAGTAGAACAGACAGCTGTGGACAGTAGAACAGAGAGCTGTGGACAGTAGAACATAGATCTGTGGACAGTAGAACAGACAGCTGTGGACAGTAGAACAGAGAGCTGTGGACAGTAGAACATAGATCTGTGGACAGTAGAACAGACAGCTGTGGACAGTAGAACAGAGAGCTGTGGACAGTAGAACATAGAGCTGTGGACAGTAGAACAGACAGCTGTGCACAGTAGAACAGAGCGCTGTGGACAGTAGAACATAGAGCTGTGGACAGTAGAACACAGATCTGTGAACAGTAGAACATAGAGCTGTGGACATTAGAACATAGAGCTGTGGACTGTAGAACAGAGAGCTGTGGACAGTAGAACATAGAGCTGTGGACAGTAGAACATAGAGCTGTGGACTGGAGGCAGCTGCTTGACCATACTGGTAGTAGATCATTTTAATATAATACTATTGTATAGTGCATGCAAATTAGGAGATTTTTTTTATGTGCAAAACATCAATATATTGAGGATATTTTGACTCCCAAGGGATTAAAGACCAGGTTGGTAAAACAAAACCAGAGGAGATAAATGATAAATGCTGCAGATATAAAATAGAGACACGTTTTACTGGCTTCCTGTGTACCATGTTCTGTTCTCCACTTCATTTGATTACAATCTGCTCGGTAACAGAGATGATGCTACCATGCTGCATCGCTCTCTCTGGTGAGTGGGTGGGTGGGTGGGTGAGTGAGTGAGTGAGTGAGTGAGTGGGTGGGTAAGTGAGTGAGTGAGTGAGTGAGTGCGTGAGTGAGTGAGTGAGTGAGTGAGTGAGTGAGTGAGTGAGTGAGTGAATGAGTGAGTGTGGGTGGGAGGGAGGGTGGGTGTTAGGGAGTGAGTGGGTGGGTGAGTGGGTGAGTGTATGTCAGTGGGTAATGTGTGAGAAATGTACTGTCTGCCCCCCAAACTCCACTATGGCCAAGACCAAAGAGCTGTCAAAGGACACCAGAAACAAAATTGTAGACCTGCACCAGGCTGGGAAGATTGAATCTGCAATAGGTAAGCAGCTTGGTTTGAAGAAATCAACTGTGGGAGCAATTATTAGGAAATGGAAGACATACAAGACCACTGATAATCTCCCTCGATCTGGGGCTCCACGCAAGATTTCACCCCGTGGGGTCAAAATGATCACAAAAACGGTGAGCAAAAATCCCAGAACCACACGGGGGGACCTAGTGAATGACCTGCAGACAGCTGGGACTAAAGTAACAAAGCCTACCATCAGCAACACACTACGCCGCCAGGGACTCAAATCCTGCAGTGCCAGACGTGTCCCCCTGCTTAAGCCAGTACATGTCCAGGCCCGTCTGAAGTTTGCTAGAGAGCATTTGGATGATCCAGAAGAAGATTGGGAGAATGTCATATGGTCAGATGAAACCAAAATATAACTTTTTGGTAAAAACTCAACTCGTCGTGTTTGGAGGACAAAGAATGCTGAGTTGCATCCAAAGAACACCATACCTACTGTGAAGCATGGGGGTGGAAACATCATGCTTTGGGGCTGTTTTTCTGCACAGGGACCAGGACGACTGATCCGTGTAAAGGAAAGAATGAATGGGGCCATGTATCGTGAGATTTTGAGTGAAAACCTCTTTCCATCAGCAAGGGCATTGAAGATGAAACGTGGCTGGGTCTTTCAGCATGACAATGATCCCAAACACACCGCCCGGGCAACGAAGGAGTGGCTTCGTAAGAAGCATTTCAAGGTCCTGGAGTGGCCCAGCCAGTCTCCAGATCTCAACCCCATAGAAAATCTTTGGAGGGAGTTGAAAGTCTGTGTTGCCCAGCAACAGTCCCAAAACATCAATGCTCTAGAGGAGATCTGCATGGAGGAATGGGCCAAAATACCAGCAACAGTGTGTGAAAACCTTGTGAAGACTTACAGAAAACGTTTCATCTCTGTCATTGCCAACAAAGGGTATATAACAAAGTATTGAGATAAACTTTTGTTATTGACCAAATATTTATTTTCCACCATAATTTGCAAATAAATTAATTAAAAATCCTACAATGTGATTTTCTGGATTTTTTTTTCTCATTTTGTCTGTCATAGTTGAAGTGTACCTATGATGAAAATTACAGGCCTCTCTCATCTTTTTAAGTGGGAGAACTTGCACAATTGGTGGCTGACTAAATACTTTTTTGCCCCACTGTATGGAGTAGGACAGAGGACTGGTATACGGTAGGAGAGTGGGGGGCAGACAGTACATTTCTCACACATTACCCACTGACATACAAGGAGGTGCTAACCAATTCAAACATGGGAAACCACCAGCAAACACTGGGGTTTCCCTTCTCAGGAGAGAGGGAGAGGGAGTGATGGATAGAGTGAAGGATGGATGGAGAGGGAGAGGGAGTGATGGATAGAGTGAAGGATGGATAGAGAGGGAGAGGGAGTGATGGATAGAGTGAAGGATGGATAGAGAGGGTGAGGGAGTGATGGATAGAGTGAAGGATGGATGGAGAGGGAGAGGGAGTGATGGATTGAGTGAAGGATGGATAGAGAGGGAGAGGGACTGATGGATAGAGTGAAGGATGGATAGAGAGGGTGAGGGAGTGATGGATAGAGTGAAGGATGGATAGAGAGGGTGAGGGAGTGATGGATTGAGTGAAGGATGGATAGAGAGGGAGAGGGAGTGATGGATAGAGTGAAGGATGGATAGAGAGGGTGAGGGAGTGATGGATTGAGTGAAGGATGGATAGAGAGGGAGAGGGAGTGATGGATTGAGTGAAGGATGGATAGAGAGGGTGAGGGAGTGATGAATAGAGTGAAGGATGGATAGAGAGGGTGAGGGAGTGATGGATAGAGTGAAGGATGGATGGAGAGGGAGAGGGAGTGATGGATAGAGTGAAGGATGGATGGAGAGGGTGAGGGAGTGATGGATAGAGTGAAGGATGGATAGAGAGGGTGAGGGAGTGATGGATAGAGTGAAGGATGTATGGACTAAAGGGAGGGTTGTATTGTCGTCATAAACCATGGAGTGGCTCCATCCGGGTGGAAGCAGTATCATTTCATCATGGGCCAGCCAGTTGAGATAGCTGAGGAATTAACACTCAGGTTATTTCCTTACATAGGGCACTCTATTCCCTATGTAGTGCACTACTTTTGACCATGGCCCATAGACTGCCATTAGGCTTTGGTCAAACGAAGTGCAACTATATAGGGAATAGGGTGCTATTTGGGATGCAGTAAGTCAGCCAGGAGGAGGGAAGAGTTGGCTGAGTGTTAACCCCCTAACCCCAGTCAGCATGACCACTACTGCCCCCAGTAGAGGTCAGTTACAGGTCAGCAGAGGTCAGCAGAGGTCAGTTACAGGTCAGTTACAGGTCAGTAAAGTTCAGTTACACGTCAGTAAAGGTCAGTTACAGGTCAGTAAAGGTCAGTTACAGGTCAGTAAAGGTCAGTTACAGGTCAGTAAAGTTCAGTTACAGGTCAGTAGAGGTCAGTTACAGGTCAGTAAAGGTCAGTTACAGGTCAGTAGAGGTCAGTTACAGGTCAGGAGAGGGGGGGGGGGGGGGGGTGCCCAGGACCGAGTTTGGGAAACCCTGCATTAGTCCACTGTTGACTTAGTCCTACATTTTTTTGCATATCAAAACGCGTTATACCCCTCAAAAAGACACATTCACACAGAGTGGCCTGTATGAAGTTATCTAGTATAGTACTGCACATCTATCTGAAGACTAGTTTCTTAAAAAATACATTTAAAAAACACCTCAAATTCTGAAACAACAAAATGCCCCAAATGTATGCAGAATGAGATGTAATCTGTTATTCATCATCTGATAAAGATAATCAACATATTCTTTATCCCTTTACACTTTTGTGTATCAGGTAGTAGTTGTGGAATTGTTAGGTTAGATTACTCGTTGGTTATTACTGCATTGGCAGAACTAGAAGCGCAAGCATTTCGCTACACTCGCATTAACATCTGCTAACCATGTGTATGTGACAAATAAAATGTGATTTGATTTGATTTGAACTATGTGAATTTCTGACTTTAGTACAGTCCAGTAGGTTTATCCATTCTTGTCCTCTTCCAGGACTACACGTTGACATGTAGTTTCAGGTACCTATCCCTCTCTCCACTCGTTTACTGACTCTTCTCTTTCCTCCCCCTCTCTTCCAGGACTACACGTTGACCATGTACTTCCAGCAGGCCTGGCGGGACAAGCGTCTGTCCTACTCTGAGATAGCCCTCAACCTGACGCTGGATAACAGGGTAGCCGACTCGCTCTGGGTTCCCGACACCTACTTCCTCAACGATAAAAAGTCCTTTGTCCACGGCGTCACGGTCAAGAACAGAATGATCCGACTGCATCCGGACGGCACCGTGCTCTATGGTCTCCGGTAAGGGATTTCATTGTTTTTGACGATTTCCAATAATCAATAATTGATCGGATGTTATTGAAAAAACGGTTTGGGTTCTGTAGCCTTTTACACTTTCATGGTCTGCGATGATTATCAATATCTTTCATTGATTGGTTGTGATCAGTAAAGCGCTGAAGGAGAAACAGAGGAGAGGTAGTTGAGGGTGAGGAATATCATATCCTTTCATCTAAATAGGTATGGAGTCATATCCTTTCATCTACCTAGGTATGGAGTCATATCCTTTCAGTCTACCTAGGTATGGAGTCATATCCTTTCAGTCTACCTAGGTATGGAGTCATATCCTTTCAGTCTACCTAGGTATGGAGTCATATAATTTCATTCTACCTAGGTATGGAGTCATATCCTTTCAGTCTACCTAGGTATGGAGTCACAGCCTTTCAATCTACCTAGGTATGAGTCATATCCTTTCAGTCTACCTAGGTATGGAGTCATATCCTTTTAGTCTACCTAGGTATGGGGTCAGAGCTTTCAGTCTACCTAGGTATGGGGTCAGAGCTTTCAGTCTACCTAGGTATGGAGTCATATCCTTTCAGTCTACTTAGGTATGGAGTCATATCCTTTTAGTCTACCTAGGTATGGAATCAGAGCTTTCAGTCTACCTTGGTATGGAGTCATATCCTTTCCGTCTACCTAGTTATGGAGTCAGAGCTTTCAGTCTACCTAGGTATGGAGTCATATCCTTTCCGTCTACCTAGTTATGGAGTCAGAGCTTTCAGTCTACCTAGGTATGGAGTCATATCCTTTCAGTCTACCTAGGTATGGAGTCAGAGCTTTCAGTCTACCTAGGTATGGAGTCATATCCTTTCAGTCTACCTAGGTATGGGGTCAGAGCTTTCAGTCTACCTAGGTATGGAGTCATAACCTTTCAGTCTACCTAAGTATGGAGTCATAACCTTTCAGTCTACCTAAGTATGGAGTCATAACCTTTCAGTCTACCTAGGTATGGAGACATTTTCTCATTATTGACCATCTGTTTCTACGCACTACATACTGGGTTGGTTTCTTTGGTGTTTTATCATTAAATAATGAAACAGTAGCATACAGAAAGAGGAGATGTCTTTGGTTGAGGGAAAAGGGATTTCACAGGCTCATAGCCCTTCATAGCTAGTCCGTCCACCAAGGAATCTAGACTTGTTTCATCCTCACTAACTATTTAGGTCTCCACACTACTGCATACTAGATTGAACAACCGTGTTGGGTTCTTCTGGCTTTACACTTTCCATGGTCTCTGATAATTATCAATAATTGATCGGTTTATAATCAATAATGGGACGGTGCTGTAGAACGTCTACAAAGGGTAGAAATGTATTAGATTGTACGGTTGAGATTCTTGTCCACCCAGAAAACATCTCTTCATGATGTTGGCTGTGTCTGAAATGCCACCCTAATCCCTATATAGTGCACTGCTTTTGGCCAGAATAGTGCAGTATGCAGGGAATTGGGTGGCGTTTAGGAATCAGACGTGCAGTCTCTGATGCTGCAGAGAGGATTGCCATTCATAATAGATCAATGATCATCAATAATGTAGACGTTCTATACAAACATACAACACACACACACACACACACACACACACACACACACACACACACACACACACACACACACACACACACACACACACACACACACACACACACACACACACACACACACACACACACACGCACGCTGGATGGCGTTTTATGTACTGTTGTGCTGCCTGTGACTTTGTGAAGCATGTAATGTGATGTACAGTATCACTGTATCCATGTGGAGACGTGTAATGATTTCTGTGCAAATTATCTCTCAGCTTTACGGCCTGCGTACTTAAAGGGATGAGATTATTGTTGCTAATTCAAGACATGAACATTGCAGGCAGCTTTCATTCATTCTTTCTCTCTTTCTCTCTCTCTCTTCCTCTATCTCTCTCTCTCTCTCCCTCTTTCTCTCCCCCTCTTATATGAAGGGTTCTTAAACCATTTAAGTATCTGCAGTGCACCAGATAATTCATATGTTCAGTTTTGAGAGAAAAATCTATAAACCTAATTTATAAGGCTTCCATTATGTAAGGCCTCAATTATATAAGCCAACACATACTTTCTACATGACAACAAGAAACTAAATGGGGAGAAAGACCCAAGTATTGAGGTGCCTGCAAGGACACTGACGGTCACCCCAGTAACTGTAGCTAGGTAGTAGCTACCCCCTCCTTGGCCTACTCTTCAAACGAACCCAAATCAGAACATTCCTTGTCATGAAAAACAAAGACAAAGAGAGAAACATATCCCCTCACTGTTCTGGAGCTTGTATGGGAACAGAATATGAGTATTTGGCAGTAGGAGTGCAGAGGCCAAATTACAGCTACCCTCACAATGTCTGTCTCTCCGATTCTCTCATTTCAATTGAACAACTTGAAAAGATGAGGCAGAGTACAAACCACATGTTCCATTGCCATGAAACGAAGATACACTACTCGTTCTCTGTTTCGATGCTCCCATACCAGCTTGGAACCAGTGTGGGCCTATCTTTCTTTTGGTGGTCTACTCACTCCGCCGTCCTCCATGTTGCTGGGACAGTTCATATTGGGATGTGAAGTGGAGCAAATAAGTTGGGAAAGTATTTAATGGAACTTCTCATAACAAGACACCTGTTTTCATTAAAACCCAACAAGTCACAAATTCATGGATACCATTGTTGTGGGGACAATACTGTTTTAGAGCGGGGGAAACCGCTGTGCACATGCGAAGATGCTTAGCTAAGGCTGTTCTTCTTCGTTGGTGGCACATGCCCAGCTAGAGTTAGCATGAGGGCTAATAATCGCGTTGTCCTATGGAGAATGCTAACTGTTCACCGTCTTATTGGTAAGTGTCTGAGTGTCGGCCTAGAATCTGAGATGAGTTCAAACAATAATGTAAAGGCAATTACAACACTGGCAACACTTACACTTACACTTACACTTACAGATACAGTTACACTTACATTTACATTTACACTTACAGATACAGTTACACTTACATTTACAGTTACAGATACAGTTACACTTACATTTACAGTTACAGATACAGTTACACTTACATTTACATTTACACATACAGTTACACTTACATTTACATTTACACTTACAGTTACACTTACATTTACAGTTACATTTACATTTACACTTACAGTTACACTTACATTTACAGTTAAACTTACATTTACACTTACAGTCAGTTACATTTACACTTACAGTTACACTTACATTTACAGTTACAGTTACAGTTACACTTACAGTTACAGTTACACTTACAGTAACAGTTAGTTACAGTTACACATACAGTTACATTTACACTTACAGTTACACTTACATTTACAGTTACAGTTACAGTTACACTTACAGTTACAGTTACACTTACAGTAACAGTTAGTTACAGTTACACATACAGTTAAACTTACATTTACACTTACAGTTAGTTACAGTTACACTTACAGTTACAGTTACACTTACAATTATATTTAGTTACAGTTACACTTAAAGTTACAGTTACAGTTACAGTCAGTTAAAGTCAGTTACAGTCAGTTACAGTTAGTCACAGTTAAACTTACATTTACACTTACAGTCAGTTACATTTACACTTACAGTTACACTTACATTTACAGTTACAGTTACAGTTACACTTACAGTTACACTTACAGTTACAGTTACACTTACAGTAACAGTTAGTTACAGTTACACATACAGTTAAACTTACATTTACACTTACAGTTAGTTACAGTTACACTTACAGTTACAGTTACACTTACAATTATATTTAGTTACAGTTACACTTAAAGTTACAATTACAGTTACAGTCAGTTACAGTTAGTTACAGTTACAGTCAGTTACAGTTAGTTACAGTTAGTTACAATTACAGTTACAGTCAGTTACAGTTAGTTACAGTTAGTTACAATTACAGTTACAGTCAGTTACAGTTAGTTACAGTTACAGTTACAGTTTGTCAGTTACAGTTACAATCAGTTACAGTTAGTCAGTTACAGTTAAAGTCAGTTACAGTCAGTTACAGTTAGTTACAGTCAGTTACAATTACAGTTATAGTTAGTTACAGTTACAGTCAGTTACAGTCAGTTACAGTTACAGGATAGAGTTATGGGAGAAGCTCTAGTGCTTCAGGTTTTATCTGCACTGGTTCCACTGGTCCTCTCCTCTCCTCTCCTCTCCTCTCCTCTCCTCTCCTCTCCTCTCCTCTCCTCTCTCCTGCCCTCCCTCTCCCCTCCACTCTATATTAGTCAGTCTGTTATTTGATGTTAGTAAGTCCAGACACCTAGTCAGCAGGACCAGATGCCAGAATGCTCAGAGCACAGTGTGTGTGTATGTGTGTGTGTGTGTGTGTGTGTGAGTGTGTGTGCATGGCTGGTGTGTGTGTGTACCTGTAGATATGCTGTAGAGACGGCTGGTTAGAACAGCAGGGAGGTCGTGTGTGTGTGTGTGCGTGTGTGTGTGTGTGTGTGTGTGTGTGTGTGTGTGTGTGTGTGTGTGTGTGTGTGTGTGTGTGTGTGTGTGTGTGTGTGTGTGTGTGTGTGTGTGTGTGTGTGTGTGTGTGTGTGTGTGTGTGTGTGTGTGAGTGTGTGTGCATGGCTGGTGTGTGTGTGTACCTGTAGATATGCTGTAGAGACGGCTGGTTAGAACAGCAGGGAGGTCGTGTGTGTGTGTGTGTGTGTGTGTGTGTGTGTCCAGGACTCTCCTCTCTAAGACTCTCCTCAGTACTGTATAGTGGGACACACAGCTGGTGACTGTGTCCAGTAATAGATAGACAACACTACTCTCATAGTCTTTGTGGAAGAACAACATAGTGATTGATATCAAATGCAATACATTGTAGACCTTTTGGCCAGTAATCATTGCCAAAAGAACATGGTTCAGTAGAGATCAATGATTTGTAGAATCCTTGACTTTTCCCCAACAGGCAAAAAGACATTCTGATGTTGTTTGTGACGTTATGGTCAGGTTTTGGGAAACACTGAGCTAGGACTCTAAGACTGTGTTCAGACTATAACCTTATCTGTTATTAATAAGGCCTGCATTACATGCCAGTCTTCAGTAACCTGTTCCATCAGTCTACTGGACTCTACTGTACTCTACTGTACTCTACTGGACTCTACTGGACTCTACTGTACTGTACTCTACTGGACTCTACTGGACTCTACTGTACTCTACTGTACTGTACTCTACTGGACTCTACTGTACTCTACTCTACTCTACTCTACTCTACTGGACTCTACTGGACTCTACTGTACTCTACTGTACTGGACTCTACTGTACTCTACTGGACTCTACTGTACTCTACTGGACTCTACTGGACTCTACTGTACTCTACTGTACTGGACTCTACTGTACTCTACTGGACTCTACTGTACTCTACTGGACTCTACTGTACTCTACTGTACTGGACTCTACTGTACTCTACTGTACTCTACTGGACTCTACTGTACTGTACTCTACTCTACTGGACTCTACTCTACGCTACTTTACTCTACTAAACTCTACTGTACCCTTCTGTACTGTACTATTCTGTACTGTACCCTCCTGTACTGTACTATTATGCACTGTACTGTACCCTATTGTACTCTACGCTAATTTACTCTACTGCACAATACTGTACTATACTCTACTATACTGTACTGTACTGCATTGTACTTTACTTTATTAGTTTAAGCAGACTGTTTTTGTATATTGTATATTATCAAATTTTATGACCAATTTATGCAAAGTCCAGGTAATTCCAAAGGGTTCACATACTTTTTCTTGCCACTGTAGTTGTTACCAGTTAAGATACTAGCCACTGCATATCATATATTTATTTTCAAGATTTCAATGAACATATTAAGAGACACATTTATTCACTGTTGTTGAAAACCATATGAGTCAGATTCCAAGATGGAGGAATTAGCCTGAAGCGCAGCTATTTTCTCTAGCTCTTTTTGTGAGAGGACAGGACGTATCCCTGTGCTATGGAGACATACAGCCCTGATCTTTTGTCAGTAGCAGAAGAGATGGGCTGCCCGGTTCAATAGATATCATGAGAGAGAGAAAGAGCGATGCGTCAACAGCAACCGTGGGGAAATCCTCTGCATTGTCATTAACAGCAGACTCCTACATTTCCTCAGTGAAAACAATGTACGGAGTAAATGTCAAATTGGCTTTTTATCACCCTAATTGACAAACAAACAAACCAAACCAAAGGCAAAGTCTTCTTATGCTTTGTTGATTAAAAAAAGTGTTTGACTCAATTTGGCACGCGGGTCTGCTGTACAAATTGATGGAAAGCACTGTTGGGAGAAAAACATACGACGTTATAAAAATCCATGTACACAAACAACAAGTGTGCCGTTAAAACTGGCTAAAAAAACACACACATTTCTTTGAACAGGGCTATAGGGTGAGACAGGATGAGGTGAGACAGGGATGGGGTGAGACAGGGATGAGGTGAGACAGGGATGGGGTGAGACAGGGATGAGGTGAGACAGGGATGGGGTGAGACAGGGATGGGGTGAGACAGGGATGAGGTGAGACAGGGATGGGGTGAGACAGGGATGAGGTGAGACAGGGATGAGGTGAGACAGGGATGAGGTGAGACAGGGATGGGGTGAGACAGGGATGAGGTGAGACAGGGATGAGGTGAGACAGGGATGAGGTGAGACAGGGATGGGGTGAGACAGGGATGGGGTGAGACAGGGATGGGGTGAGACAGGGATGAGGTGAGACAGGGATGAGGTGAGACAGGGATGAGGTGAGACAGGGATGGGGTGAGACAGGGATGAGGTGAGACAGGGATGGGGTGAGACAGGGATGGGGTGAGACAGGGATGGGGTGAGACAGGGATGAGGTGAGACAGGGATGGGGTGAGACAGGGATGAGGTGAGACAGGGATGGGGTGAGACAGGGATGGGGTGAGACAGGGATGGGGTGAGACAGGGATGAGGTGAGACAGGGATGAGGTGAGACAGGGATGGGGTGAGACAGGGATGGGGTGAGACAGGGATGGGGTGAGACAGGGATGAGGTGAGACAGGGATGGGGTGAGACAGGGATGGGGTGAGACAGGGATGAGGTGAGACAGGGATGAGGTGAGACAGGGATGAGGTGAGACAGGGATGAGGTGAGACAGGGATGGGGTGAGACAGGGATGAGGTGAGACAGGGATGAGGTGAGACAGGGATGAGGTGAGACAGGGAGGGATTTTGAGCCCCGACCCTCTTCAACAAGTACCATGCCTTCGGAAAGTATTCAGACCCTTGACATTCTCCACATTTTGTTAATTTACAGCCTTATTGTACAACTGATTAAATCAAACATTTTCCTCAGCAATCTACACACAGTACCCCATAATGAGAAAGCACATTTATTAAAAATAAAAAACAGAAATACCTTATATACATAAGTATTCAGACCCTTTGCTATGAGACTCGAAATTCAGGTGCATACTGTTTCCATTGATCATCCTTGAGATGTTTCTACAACTTGATTGGAGTCCACCTGTGGTAAATTCAATTGACTGGACATGATTTGAAAAGGCACACACCTGTCTATATAAGGCCTTACTTGCATGTCAGAGCAAAAACCAAGCCATGAGGTCAAAGGAATTGTCTGTAGAGCTCCGAGACAGGATTGTGTCGAGGCATAGATCTGTGGAAAGGTACCAAAATATTTTTGCAGCATTGAAGGTCCCCAAGAACACAGTGGCCTCCATCATTCTTAAATGGATGAAGTTTGGAACCAGCAAGACTCTTCCTAGAGTTGGCCGCCCGACCAAACTGAACAATCGGGGGAGAAGGGCCTTGGTCAGGGAGGTGACCAAGAACCCGATGGTCACTCTGACAGAGCTCCAGAGTTCCTCTGTGGAGATGGGAGAACCTTTCAGAAGGACAACCATCTCTGCAGCACTCCACCAATCAGGCCTTTATGGTCGAGTAGCCGCTTGTAGCCGTAGCCATTTGTCAAAAGACACCTAAAGGATTCTCAGACCATGAGAAACAAGATTCTCTGGTCTGATGAAACCAAGATTAAACTCTTTGGCCTGAAAGCCAAGCTTCACGGAAACCTGACACCATCCCTACGGTGAAGCATGGTGGTGACAGCATCATGCTGTGGGGATGTTTTTCAGCTGCAGGGACTGGGAGACTAGTCAGGATCGGGGCAAAGATGAACGGAGCAAAGTACAGAGAGATCCTCGATGAAAACCTGCTCCAGAGCGCTCAGGACCTCAGACTGGGGAGAAGGTTTATCTTCCAACAGGACAACGATCGTAAGCACATGGCCAAGACAACGCAGGAGTGACTTCGGGACAAGTCTCAGAATGTCCTTGAGTGGCCCAGCCAGAGCTCGGACTGTACAGCGAAGCTCCCCATCCAGCCCGAGAGAGCTTGAGAGGATCTGCAGAGATGAATGGGAGAAACTCCCCAAATACAGGTGTGCCAAGCTTGAAGCATAATACCCAAGAAGACGCTAGGCTGTAATCACTGCCAAAGGTACTTCACCAAAGTACTGAGTTAAAGGTCTGAATACTTATAAATAAATACAGGTGAATATGATATATTTATTTTTTTATCAATGTGGAAAAATTCAGAAATCCTTTTTTTGCTTTGTCATCATGGGGTATTGTGATGTCATCATGGGGTATTGTGATGTCATCATGGGGTATTATGATGTCATCATGGGGTATTGTGTGTAGATTGATGAGGAATAAAAACAATTATAATTTTAGATTAAGGCTGAATGTAACAAAATGTGGAAAAAGTCAAGGGGTCTGAATACTTTCCAAAGGCACTGTATATCAACGAGGGTAGAACAGTCCTGCAGTAGAACAGTCTGCAGGACCCGGCCTCAAACTACTATTATCTGAAGTCAAATGTCTACTGTTTGCTGATGATCTGGTGCTTCTGTCCCCAACCAAGGAGGGCCTACAGCAGCACCTAGATCTTCTGCACAGATTCTGCCAGACCTGGGCCCTGATAGTAAATTTCAATAAAACAAAAGTAATGGTGTTCCAAAATAGGTCCAGTTGCCAAGACCGTAAATACAAAATTCCATCTAGACACCGTTGCCCTAGAGCACACAAAAAAATATACATACTGTACCTCGGCCTAAACATCAGTGCCACAGTTAACTTCAACAAAGCTGTGAACGAGCTGAGAGACAAGGCTAGAAGGGCCTTCTATGCCATCAAAAGGAACATATAATTTGACATACCAATTAGGATCTGGTTATAAATAAGTTATAGAACCCATTGTCCTTTATGGTTGTGAGGTCTGGGGTCCGCTCACCAACCAAGAATTCACAAAATGGGACAAACACCAAATTGAGACTGAATGCAGAATTCTGCAAATACATTCTCGGTGTACAACGTAAATCACCAAAACAATGCATACAAAGCAGAATTAGAACCACAACCACCTAAAAGGAAATGATTCCTGACCCAGGACAGCAGCACAATTAGACCCAACCAAATCAAGAGAAAACAAAAAGATAATTACTTTACACATTGGAAAGAATTAACCAAAAGCTATTTGGCTCTAAACAGAGAGTGGCAGAATACCTGACCACTGTGATTTACCCCAAATGAAGGAAAGCTTTGACTATGTACAGATTCAGTAAGCATAGTCTGGTTATTGAGAAAGGCAGACCTGGCTCTCAAGAGAAGACAAGCCATGTGCCCACTGCCCACAACATGAGGTGGAAACGGAGCTGCACATCGTTATCACACTGTACAAAGACATAGCAATATGACATTTTGAATGTCTCTATTTCTTTGAAACTTTTGTGAGGGTAATGTTTACTGTTCATTTTTGATTGTTTATTTGACTATGCAGAGAGAGAGAAAGAGAGAGAGAGATTTATTGTTGTTCTGATTAATATTGTTGTTGTTGTTAATGGTAATCCCATGTCGACTACTACTGTTATTATTACTGTTGGTCCCACCATTTATTTATATATAAATATATATATATTCTGTATATATATACATATATATTTGATTTTTCTTTTTCGATATGTATACTTTGACAATGTAAGTAATAACGAACTTGCCATGTCAATAAAGTCAATGAATGAATTGAATTGATTGAATTGAATTGAATTGAATTGAATTGAGAGAGAGAGAGAGAGAGAGAGAGAGAGAGAGAGAGAGAGAGAGAGAGAGAGAGAGAGAGAGAGAGAGAGAGAGAGAGAGAGAGCAGTAGGTACAGTCCTCCATGATGTGAACTGAACTAGACCGTGTTGTTAATGCAATATAAATAGACTGCTCAATAATATTGACATTTAGTAAGATCATCGAATATTAAACCAATTATTTGTATTTTTAAATCTGTTAATTTTAGGATAGATAAATAATAGACTGTGTTTAAACCCTGCTTGCCACAGTGTGACTGTGTCCTGTCCACTCCAACCTTCATTAGTATTTTTGTCAGGTACTCTACAGTAGGCTAGCTGCTACCTTTTCCCCTCTTCTCTCCTCTCCTCTCCTCTCCTCTCCTCTCCTCTCCTCTCCTCTCCTCTCCTCTCCTCTCCTCTCCTCTCCTCTCCTCCCTCCATTAGTGTGTTGGTCAGGTACTCTACAGTAGACTAGCTGCTAGGTATACTCTCCTCTCCTCTCCTCTCCTCTCCTCTCCTCTCCTCTCCTCTCCTCTCCTGTCCTCTCCTCCCTCCATTAGTATGTTGGTCAGGTACTCTACAGTAGACTAGCTGCTAGGTATCCTCTCCTCTCCTCTCCTCTCCTCTCCTCTCCTCTCCTCTCCTCTCCTCTCCTCTCCTCCCTCCATTAGTATGTTGGTCAGGTACTCTACAGTAGACTAGCTGCTAGGTATACTCTCCTCTCCTCTCCTCTCCTCTCCTCTCCTCTCCTCTCCTCTCCTCTCCTCTCCTCCCTCCATTAGTATGTTGGTCAGGTACTCTACAGTATACTAGCTGCTAGGTAAACTCTCCTCTCCTCCCTCCATTAGTATGTTGGTCAGGTACTCTACAGTAGACTAGCTGCTAGGTATACTCTCCTCTCCTCTCCTCTCCTCTCCTCTCCTCTCCTCTCCTCTCCTCTCCTCTCCTCTCCTCTCCTCTCCTCCCTCCATTAGTATGTTGGTCAGGTACTCTACAGTAGACTAGCTGCTAGGTAAACTCTCCTCTCCCTCCAAATAAGATCCTGTCTGGGAAATGATGTGTGTGTGTGTGTGGTTCGTGCTATGGTGTGTGTGTGTGGTTTGTGCTATTGTGTGTGTGTGTGTGGTTTGTGCTATGGTGTGTGTGTGTGGTTCGTGCTATTGTGTGTGTGTGTGTGGTTTGTGCTATTGTGTGTGTGTGTGTGGTTTGTGCTATGGTGTGTGTGTGTGGTTCGTGCTATTGTGTGTGTGTGTGTGGTTTGTGCTATGGTGTGTGTGTGTGGTTCGTGCTATTGTGTGTGTGTGTGTGTGTGGTTTGTGCTTTGGTGTGTGTGTGTGGTTCGTGCTATGGTGTGTGTGTGTGTGTGTGTGGTTTGTGCTTTGGTGTGTGTGTGTGTGTGGTTCGTGCTATGGTGTGTGTGTGTGTGTGGTTCGTGCTATGGTGTGTGTGTGTGTGTGTGTGGTTTGTGCTATGGTGTGTGTGTGTGTGTGTGTGTGTGGTTCGTGCTATGGTGTGTGTGTGTGTGTGTGGTTTGTGCTATGGTGTGTGTGTGTGTGTGTGGTTCGTGCTATGGTGTGTGTGTGTGTGTGTGTGTGTGGTTCGTGCTATGGTGTGTGTGTGGTGTGGTTCGTGCTATGGGTGTGTGTGTGTGTGGTTCGTGCTATGGTGTGTGTGTGTGTGTGGTTCGTGCTATGGTGTGTGTGTGTGGTGGTTCGTGCTATGGTGTGTGTGTGTGTGGTTCGTGCTATGGTGTGTGTGTGTGTGGTTTGTGTTACGGCACCAGTGTTAAACCAGTGGTAAACAAGGTCATTTGGGATAAAGGTGCAGGCTGCCTTAGGGGGTCCACACCAGAGGAGGCTGGTGGGGGGAGTTATAGGAGGACGGGCTCATTGTAATGGCTGGAATGGAATTCATGGAACAGAGTCAAACATGTGGTTTCCATGTGTTTGTTGTGTTTAAATATTATTCCATATATTACATTCCAGGCATTACAATGAACCCATCCTCCTATAGCTCCTCCCACCAGCCTCCTCTGGTCCACACACGAACACACACACACAGCCTGGGATGAACTGTGAGCGCAGGAAAAGCACAACAGTCCAGTTTTAGACCAGAGATAGATGACCTATTAACTCAACAACAGGACAAATGTAGCGTGTTTGAATCTCTACATATCTGGTGAATATGGCCTCTACACAGCCGGGTGGGATGAGAGTAGATTGCTACTCTCTCTATATTCCTATCTTTCTCTCTCTCTCTGCTCTCTCTCAACCCCCGTTATCTCTCTCTCTCTGCTCTCTCTCAACCCCCGTTATCTCTCACTCTCTCAAATTGAAATTACTTTCTCTCTCTCTTTCTCCCTCTCTCTCTCTCTTTCTCCCTCTCTCTCTCTCTCTCTCTCTCTCTCTCTCTCTCTCTCTCTCTCTCTCTCTCTCCTCTCTCTCTCTCTCTCTCTCTGCTCTCTCTCTCTGCTCTCTCTCTCTCCTCTCTCTCTCTCTCTCTCTCTCGCTCGCTCTCTCTCTCTCTCTCTCTCTCTCTCTCTCTCTCGCTCTTCGCTCTCTCTCTCTCTCCTCTCTCTCTCTCTCTCTCTCTCGCTCTGCTCTTTCTCTCTCTCTCTCTCTCTCTCTCTCTCGCTCTGCTCTTTCTCTCTGCTCTCTCTCTCTCTCTCTCTCTCTCTCTCTCTCTCTCTCTCTCTCTCTCTCTCTCTCTCTCTCTCTCTCACCCCCCCTCTCTTTCTGTGATGGTAGTGAAGAGAAAACAGCCTCCTGTGTGTTTCATCTTCTCTGTTCTATTCCGGAATCCGATTGTGTTTTATTCCGGAGCATGCCTGCCCACATTCCCTCTCTCTCTGTCTCTGTCCCCTCTCTCTCACTTTCTCTCTCTGTCCCCTCTCTCCATCTCTCTCTCTCTCTCTCTCTCTGTCTCTGTCCCCTCTCTCCCTCAATTTATCTCTATCTCTCTCTCTCTGTCTCTGTCCCCTCTCTCTCACTTTCTCTCTCTATCCCCTCTCTCCATCTCTCTCTCTCTCTCTATGTCCCCTCTCTCCCTCAATTTCCCTCTATCTCTCTCTCTCTGTCTCTGTTCCCTCTCTCTCACTTTCTCTCTCTGTCCCCTCTCTCCATCTCTCTTTCTCTCTCTGTCTCTGACCACTCTCTCCCCGTCTTTCTCTCTCTCTTTCGCTCTCCCTCCTCTCTCCCTCTCTTTCTCCCTCTCTTTGTCCTCTATCTTCCTCTCTCTCTCTCTCTCTCTCTCTCTCTCTCTCTCTCTCTCTCTCTCTCTCTCTCTCTCTCTCTCTCTCTCTCTCTCTCTCAAGCTACCTTCTGATAACCTGCCAATACACAGCAGATTCTGAGTAGGCACGGCAGATGAGAAGGAAATAGGGATGGTGAGAAAGAGGGAGATGGAGAGAGGGATGGAGAGAAAGAAAGAGCTACAGAGTTACAGCATCAATACTCTGTTTCCTCTCCTTCTGGTCACCTAGCAACAGAGTTACAGCATCAATACTCTGTTTCCTCTCCTTCTGGTCACCTAGTTACAGAGCTACAGCATCAATACTCTGTTTCCTCTCCTTCTGGTCACCTAGTTACAGAGCTACATCATCAATACTCTTTCCTCTCCTTCTGGTCACCTAGTTACAGAGTTACAGCATCAATACTCTGTTTCCTCTCCTTCTGGTCACCTAGTTACAGAGCTACATCATCAATACTCTGTTTCCTCTCCTTCTGGTCACCTAGCAACAGAGTTACAGCATCAATACTCTGTTTCCTCTCCTTCTGGTCACCTAGTTACAGAGCTACATCATTAATTCTCTGTTTCCTCTCCTTCTGGTCACCTAGCAACAGAGTTACAGCATCAATACCCTGTTTCCCCTCCTTCTGGTCACCTAGTTACAGAGCTACATCATCAATACTCTGTTTCCCCTCCTTCTGGTCACCTAGTTACAGAGCTACAGCATCAATACTCTGTTTCCTCTCCTTCTGGTCACCTAGTTACAGAGCTACGGCATCAATACTCTGTTTCCCCTCCTTCTGGTCACCTAGTTACAGAGCTACATCATCAATACTCTGTTTCCCCTCCTTCTGGTCACCTAGTTACAGAGCTACAGCATCAATACTCTGTTTCCTCTCCTTCTGGTCACCTAGTTACAGAGCTACAGCATCAATACTCTGTTTCCCCTCCTTCTGGTCACCTAGTTACAGAGCTACAGCATCAATGCTCTGTATCCCCTCCTTCTGGTCACCTAGTTACAGAGCTACGGCATCAATACTCTGTATCCCCTCCTTCTGGTCACCTAGTTACAGAGCTACATCATCAATACTCTGTTTCCTCTCCTCCTGGTCACCTAGCAACAGAGCTACAGCATCAATACTCTGTTTCCTCTCCTTCTGGTCACCTAGCAACAGAGCTACAGCATCCTGACAGGTTTTTTTTAAAACAACTTTTGGCAGTAACACACACACACACACACACACACACACACACACACACACACACACACACACACACACACACACACACACACACACACACACACACACACACACACACACAGCGCTATAACTAGAGGATCCTGAGAAACACCAGTTGTTGGATGGTTGGTCTCTCTTTACTCTCAGACAAAAGCTTGGAGACTTTTGCTACTGATGATGTAGGAGCTGCCTATAAATAGATTGTTATTCTTACCCCTGCCATCTATAAATAGATTGTTATTCTTACCCTGCCATCTATAAATAGATTGTTATTCTTACCCCTGCCATCTATAAATAGATTGTTATTCTTACCCTGCCATCTATAAATAGATTGTTATTCTTACCCTGCCATCTATAAATAGATTGTTATTCTTACCCTGCCATCTATAAATAGATTGTTATTCTTACCCTGCCATCTATAAATAGATTGTTATTCTTACCCTGCCATCTATAAATAGATTGTTATTCTTACCCTGCCATCTATAAATAGATTGTTATTCTTACCCCTGCCATCTATAAATAGATTGTTATTCTTACCCTGCCATCTATAAATAGATTGTTATTCTTACCCTGCCATCTATAAATAGATTGTTATTCTTACCCTGCCATCTATAAATAGATTGTTATTCTTACCCTGCCATCTATAAATAGATTGTTATTCTTACCCCTGCCATCTATAAATAGATTGTTATTCTTACCCTGCCATCTATAAATAGATTGCTTTTCTTACCCTGCCATCTATAAATAGATTGTTATTCTTACCCTGCCATCTATAAATAGATTGTTATTCTTACCCTGCCATCTATAAATAGATTGTTATTCTTACCCTGCCATCTATAAATAGATTGTTATTCTTACCCTGCCATCTATAAATAGATTGTTATTCTTACCCCTGCCATCTATAAATAGATTGTTATTCTTACCCCTGCCATCTATAAATAGATTGTTATTCTTACCCTGCCATCTATAAATAGATTGTTATTCTTACCCTGCCATCTATAAATAGATTGTTATTCTTACCCTGCCATCTATAAATAGATTGTTATTCTTACCCTGCCATCTATAAATAGATTGTTATTCTTACCCCTGCCATCTATAAATAGATTGTTATTCTTACCCTGCCATCTATAAATAGATTGCTTTTCTTACCCTGCCATCTATAAATAGATTGTTATTCTTACCCTGCCATCTATAAATAGATTGTTATTCTTACCCTGCCATCTATAAATAGATTGTTATTCTTACCCTGCCATCTATAAATAGATTGTTATTCTTACCCTGCCATCTATAAATAGATTGTTATTCTTACCCTGCCATCTATAAATAGATTGTTATTCTTACCCTGCCATCTATAAATAGATTGTTATTCTTACCCTGCCATCTATAAATAGATTGTTATTCTTACCCTGCCATCTATAAATAGATTGTTATTCTTACCCTGCCATCTATAAATAGATTGTTATTCTTACCCTGCCATCTATAAATAGATTGCTTTTCTTACCCTGCCATCTATAAATAGATTGTTATTCTTACCCCTGCCATCTATAAATAGATTGCTTTTCTTACCCCTGCCATCTTGGCCTAATTTCCACTGAGCATAGTGTGATTGAGTGGTGAAGTGTTGGATGACTGACTGACTGAATTACACCCTGTCATGTATGTAGTGCACTACTTTTGACCAGAGCCCTGGGTTGGCTGGCTGGGTGAGTGGGTAGGTAGGTGGGTGGGTGAGTAGGCTGGCTGACTAGGTGGGCGGTTGACTGGATGGGTGGCGGACTGGGGGGGGGGTGGGGGGGGGGGGGGGGGTTGGCTGCCTGGCTGGCTGGCTAGCTGGGTATGGGTGGGTGGCTGAAGGGCTGGGTGGATGGGTGGCTGAAGGGCTGGGTGGCTGAAGGGCTGGGTGAATGGGTGGCTGAAGGGCTGGGTGGCTGACTGGGTGGGTGGCTTACTGGGTGGGCGGGTGGTTGGCTGCCTGGCTGGCTGGCTGGCTGGGTATGGCTGGGTGGCTGAAGGGCTGGGGGTCTGAAGGGCTGAAGGGCTGGGTGGCTGAAGGGCTGGGTGGCTGAAGGGCTGAAGGGCTGGGTGGCTGAAGGGCTGGGTGGCTGAAGGGTTGGGTGGCTGGGTGGCTGAAGGGTGGGTGGCTGGGTGGCTGAAGGGCTGGGTGGCTGAAGGGTTGGGTGGCTGAAGGGCTGGGTGGCTGAAGAGCTGGGTGGCTGGGTGGCTGAAGGGTTGGGTGGCTATAGGGCTGGGTGGCTGAAGGGCTGGGTGGCTGAAGAGCTGGGTGGCTGGGTGGCTGGGTGGCTGAAGGGCTGGGTGGCTGAAGGGCTGGGTGGCTGAAGGGTTGGGTGGCTGGGTGGCTGAAGGGCTGGGTGGCTGAAGAGCTGGGTGGCTGGGTGGCTGAAGGGTTGGGTGGCTATAGGGCTGGGTGGCTGAAGGGCTGGGTGGCTGAAGGGCTGGGTGGCTGAAGAGCTGGGTGGCTGGGTGGCTGAAGGGCTGGGTGGCTGAAGAGCTGGGTGGCTGAAGGGCTGGGTGGCTGAAGGGCTGGGTGGCTGAAGAGCTGGGTGGCTGGGTGGCTGAAGGGTTGGGTGGCTATAGGGCTGGGTGGCTGAAGGGCTGGGTGGCTGAAGGGCTGGGTGGCTGAAGAGCTGGGTGGCTGAAGGGTTGGGTGGCTGAAGGGCTGGGTGGCTGAAGGGCTGGGTGGCTGAAGGGCTGGGTGTTTTGCTAGTGTTCCAGGTGTAGCATGGTGAGCTAGGACATCCATCCATAGGACTCCTCTGATAATACTCTGGTGCACTTTGGTCCTTTCCTCTCTCTCTCTCTGTCCCTGCCTGCCTGCGTCCCTGTATGTCTGCCTTCCCCCCTCCCTGCCTCTCTCCCTCCCTGCCTCTCTCCCACCCTGCCTCTCTCTCTCTCTCTCCCTGCCTCTCTCTCTCCCTCCCTGCCTCTCTCTCTCCCTCCCTGCCCCCCCCCCCGCCTCTCTCCCTCCCTTCCTGCCTTCCCCCCTCCCTGCCTCTCTCTCTCCCTGCCTCTCTCCCTCCCTGCCTCTCTCTCTCCCTCCCTGCCTCTCTCTCTCCCTCCCTGCCTCTCTCCCTCCCTGCCTCTCCCTCCCTCCCTGCCTTCCCCCCTCCCTGCCTCTCTCCCTCCCTTCCTGCCTTCCCCCTCCCTGCCTCTCTCCCTCCCTCCCTGCCTTCCCCCCTCCCTGCCTCTCTCCCTCCCTCCCTCCCTGCCTTCCCCCCTCCCTGCCTCTCTCCCTCCCTCCCTGCCTTCCCCCCTCCCTGCCTTCCCCCCTCCCCGCCTCTCTCCCTCCCTCCCTGCCTTCCCCCCTCCCTGCCTTCCCCCCTCCCTGCCTTCCCCCCTCCCTGCCTCTCTCCCTCCCTTCCTGCTAACTGGCTTGTTACATGAGAGAGATGTGTCTATGTCTCTGAATTGTGTTTTTAGGGGACTGGAGTGCCTGGGTATGTTTTAATGTGAAAGGATTTCAAATGAACTTGTGTTGTTTATTTACTAAACACATGTCCACTCTTCAAGAGTAGTTTGTATTTCTGGTTGAAGGGAAAACAATCCATAGAATTATGTTTTTGTGATCATTTGTTGCAGACAGAGGGATATCTTGAAAATACATCATATTTTGGTTACAATCAGTTATTTTTGGTCATTAAAAATATGTTTAAAAAAAAAAGTCATTTTGCAACCAGTATTCAACCTGACCATAACGTCACAAACAACATCAGAATGTCTTTTTGCCTGTTGGGGAAAAGTCAAGGATTCTACAAATCATTGATCTCTACTGAACCATGTTCTTTTGGCAATGATTACTGGCCAAGAGTTCTTCAACGTATTGCATTTATGATATCAATCACTATGTTGTTCTTCCACAAAGACTATGAGAGTAGTGTTGTCTATCTATTACTGGACACAGTCACCAGCTGTGTGTTCCACTATACAGTACTGAGGAGAGTCTTAGAGAGGAGAGTCCTGGACACACACACACACACACACACACACACACACACACACACACACACACACACACACACACACACACACACACACACACACACACACACACACACACACACACACACACACCCTGAAGGCTTGGTTTGGGCTGGGTTGCTGCCAGTCCGTCTCTGCTGCTCTGGCCAATTTGTCCTTTTTGGCAAGACAGCAATGTAACTACGAGCTACAGTAGAGTAGAGTCCAGTAGAGTACAGTAGAGTCCAGTAGAGTAATGTAGAGTCCAGTAGAGTACAGTAGAGTAGAGTAGAGTCCAGTAGAGGTAGAGTAGAGTAGAGTAGAGTCCAGTAGAGTACAGTAGAGTCCAGTAGAGTACAGTAGAGTAGAGTACAGTACAGTAGAGTACAGTAGAGTATAGTAGAGTACAGTAGAGTGGAGTACATTAGAGTACAGTACAGTAGAGTACAGTAGAATACAGTACAGTAGAGTACAGTAGAGTAGAGTGCAGTAGTAGTGTACAGTACAGTAGAGTACAGTAGAGTACAGTAGAGTACAGTAGAGTGGAGTACAGTAGAGTACAGTACAGTAGAGTACAGTAGAGTAGAGTACAGTAGAGTAGAGTAGAGTAGAGTACAGTAGAGTAGAGTACAGTAGAGTAGAGTACAGTAGAGTACAGTAGAGTAGAGTGCAGTAGAGTACAGTGGAGTAGTGTACAGTAGAGTAGTGTACAGTAGAGTACAGTAGAGTGGAGTACAGTAGAGTACAGTAGAGTAGAGTTCAGTAGAGTACAGCACATTAGAGTACAGTAGAGTAGATTACAGTAGAGTAGAGTTCAGTAGAGTACAGCACATTAGAATACAGTAGAGTAGAGTACAGTAGAGTAGAGTAGAGTAGAGTACAGTAGAGTAGAGTACAGTACATTACAGTAGAGTAGAGTACAGTAGAGTCCAGTAGAGTACAGTACATTACAGTACAGTAGAGTACAGTAGAGTACAGTAGAGTCCAGTAGAGTACAGTAGAGTCCAGTAGAGTACAGTAGAGTACAGTAGAGTCCAGTAGAGTACAGTAGAGTCCAGTACAGTAGAGTCCAGTAGAGTACAGTAGAGTCCAGTAGAGTAGAGTAGAGTCCAGTAGAGTAGAGTAGAGTCCAGTAGAGTACAGTAGAGTCCAGTACAGTAGAGTCCAGTAGAGTCCAGTAGAGTCCAGTAGAGTCCAGTAGAGTACAGTAGAGTCCAGTACAGTAGAGTCCAGTAGAGTAGAGTAGAGTCCAGTACAGTAGAGTCCAGTAGAGTCCAGTAGAGTACAGTAGAGTAGAGTACAGTACAGTAGAGTACAGTAGAGTACAGTAGAGTACAGTACAGTAGAGTCCAGTAGAGTCCAGTAGAGTACAGTAGAGTACAGTAGAGTACAGTAGAGTCCAGTAGTCAGTAGAGTCCAGTAGAGTAGAGTAGAGTCCAGTACAGTACAGTATAGTCCAGTACAGTACTGTAGAGTCCAGTAGAGTCCAGTAGAGTAGAGTCCAGTAGAGTACAGTAGAGTACAGTAGAGTACAGTGGAGTACAGTAGACTGATGGAACAGGTTACTGAAGACTGGCACGTAATGCAGGCCTTATTAATAACAGATAAGGTTATAGTCTGAACACAGTCTTAGAGTAGAGTGCAGTAGAGTACAGTGGAGTAGTGTACAGTAGAGTAGTGTACAGTAGAGTACAGTAGAGTGGAGTACAGTAGAGTACAGTAGAGTAGAGTTCAGTAGAGTACAGCACATTAGAGTACAGTAGAGTAGATTACAGTAGAGTAGAGTTCAGTAGAGTACAGCACATTAGAATACAGTAGAGTAGAGTACAGTAGAGTAGAGTAGAGTACAGTAGAGTAGAGTACAGTACATTACAGTAGAGTAGAGTACAGTAGAGTCCAGTAGAGTACAGTACATTACAGTACAGTAGAGTACAGTAGAGTACAGTAGAGTCCAGTAGAGTACAGTAGAGTCCAGTAGAGTACAGTAGAGTCCAGTACAGTAGAGTCCAGTAGAGTAGAGTAGAGTCCAGTAGAGTAGAGTAGAGTCCAGTAGAGTAGAGTAGAGTCCAGTAGAGTACAGTATAGTCCAGTACAGTAGAGTCCAGTAGAGTCCAGTAGAGTCCAGTAGAGTCCAGTAGAGTACAGTAGAGTCCAGTACAGTAGAGTCCAGTAGAGTAGAGTAGAGTCCAGTACAGTAGAGTCCAGTAGAGTCCAGTAGAGTACAGTAGAGTAGAGTACAGTACAGTAGAGTACAGTAGAGTCCAGTAGAGTACAGTACAGTAGAGTCCAGTAGAGTCCAGTAGAGTACAGTAGAGTACAGTAGAGTACAGTAGAGTCCAGTAGTCAGTAGAGTCCAGTAGAGTAGAGTAGGGTCCAGTACAGTACAGTAGAGTCCAGTACAGTACTGTAGAGTCCAGTAGAGTCCAGTAGAGTAGAGTCCAGTAGAGTCCAGTAGAGTACAGTAGAGTACAGTGGAGTACAGTAGACTGATGGAACAGGTTACTGAAGACTGGCACGTAATGCAGGCCTTATTAATAACAGATAAGGTTATAGTCTGAACACAGTCTTAGAGTCCTAGCTCAGTGTTTCCCAAAACGGGGGAACCGACTGAATGCTTACAATTAATTTCTTATGTTGTTGATAAAGACTGGATCCTGGCTAGAAACATTGTTGGTATGTTTAAAACATGATATGGATTATACTGTTGGTGGTCAAGGTCACAGAACAAGAGAGTTTGGGTCTAGCTTGGCTTCTGTTTAGCTGAGTTTGGGTTCTGCTTAACACCCCTTGGAAAGAATATGGGTTTTAACCACGGTGTCCTGGCTAAATTCCCAATCTGGCCCTCATACCATCACGGCCACCTAATCATCCCCAGCTTCCAATTAGCTCATTCATCCCCCCTCCTCTCTCCTGTAACTATTCCCCAGGTTGTTACTGTAAATGAGAATGTGTTCTCAGTCAACTGAACAGAAATACAAATCAATTAAAAAACTGATATGGTGTCATCCCTGAGGTCTAACGTTACATTCCTGTGTGTGTGTGTGTGTGTGTGTGTGTGTGTGTGTGTGTGTGTGTGTGTGTGTGTGTGTGTGTGTGTGTGTGTGTGTGTGTGTGTGTGTGTGTGTGTGTGTGTGTGTGCGCGTGTGTAGCATCACAACCACAGCAGCCTGTATGATGGATCTGAGGCGGTATCCTCTTGATGAACAGAACTGCACACTGGAGATCGAGAGCTGTGAGTACCACCGTCGCCCCCGGCAACAGAACACACACTCCCCTCCCGTGAAAACGTCACACCCGGACCATTCTATATAGAACTCTGCTATAATAGAAATAGAATGAGTACTTTTTTGAGCATTAGCCAACTCTTCTGTCAGTCGTTATCAAACATGTACGGTGGGCCAGGAACTAAACGTGAGACATACTCAAATATACAGCATCATGTGTACATAATGCAGCATTGGTTGTACTGTGAAGAGAGAGAGAGAAGATAGGAGATGGAGAGAGCGATGAGAGAGAGAGAGAGAGAGAAGGGAGAGGAGGAGAGGGGGGAGAGTGAGAGAAGGGAGAGGGAGAGAAGGAGAGAGGAGAGGGGGGAGAGAGAGAGAGATGAGAGAAAGAGAAAGAGAGTGATGAGGGCGATAGAAAGATGAGAGAAGATGGGAGATGAGACAGAGAAGATGAGAAAGAGAGATGAGATATAGAAGATGAGAAAGAGAAGATGAGAGAAATAAGAGAAAAGGGAGAGGGAGAGAAGGAGAGAGGGGAGAGAGCGAGAGAGATGAAAGAGAAAGAGAGTGATGAGGGAGATAGAGAGAGTGAATAAAGAGGGGAGAGAGAGACAGAGAGAGAAGGGAGAGAAGAGAGATATGAGTCAGAGGAGATGAGACAGAAGATGAGAGAGAGATGAGACAGAGGAGGGAGAGAGAGGATGAGAGGAGATGAGACAGAAGATGAGAGCGATGAGACAGAGAAGAGAGAGATGAGACAGGGAAGAGAGAGATGAGACAGAGAAGAGAGAGATGAGACAGAGAAGAGAGAGATGAGACAGGGAAAAGAGAGATGAGACAGAGAAGAGAGAGATGAGACAAACAAGATGAGAGAGATGAGAGAGAAGAGAGAGATGAGACAGAGAAGAGAGAGATGAGACAAACAAGATGAGAGAGAGATGATAAGATGAGAAAGAGAAATAAAGAAAGGGAGCGAGAGAGAGAGAAGTACGAGGTCCTCTCCCCGTGATTTATCAGTTTCCATGGAGACGTGGATTATGGGGCTGGGATGTGGAGCTGGGTTCGTCTTCCTGTGTTTGATCACACACACACACACTCTCACACACACATGCAAATGCACACGCACACACGCACGCACGCACACACACACACACACACACACACACACACACACACACACACACACACACACACACACACACACACACACACACACACACACACACACACACACACACACACACACACACACACACACACAGGGCTTGAGTGTAGTTTTGATCCGAATGCAGTAGCAGCCCAGTATATGCTGTTCTAGCTCTGGTTTTAACATGTGAATCACTCCGAGCCAGAGAACGCTATTTTATTCACACTAATGAGCCACAGAGAACTCTCACTTCTCTTGATAAACTAGATGCATTTTTTAACAGACATAACTCTTAGAACTACAGATCCCAAACATAACTCTCAGAACTACAGATCCCAGACATAAGTCTCCGAACTACAGATCCCAGACATAACTCTTAGAACTACAGATCCCAGACATAACTCTTAGAACTACAGATCCCAGACATAAGTCTCCGAACTACAGATCCCAGACATAACTCTCAGAACTACAGATCCCAGACATAACTCTCAGAACTACAGATCCCATACACAACTCTTAGAACTACAGATCCCAGACACAACTCTCAGAACTACAGATCTCATGGTAGATGGCTGTACTGTCTGGGTGATCACAGATCCCATGGTACAGATCTCTCTCTCTCCCTCTCTCTCTCTCTCTCTCTCTCAATCTCTCTCTCTCTCTCTCTCTCTCTCTCTCTCTCTCTCTCTCTCTCTCTCTCTCTCTCTCTCTCTCTCTCCTTCCTCTCCCTCCCTCTCTCTTTCTCGCTCTCTTCCTCCCTCTCTCCTTCCCCTCCCTCCCTCTCTCTCTCTCTCTTCCTCCCTCTCAATCTCCCGGGACTCACATAACAGAACAACCACCTCCCTGGATGGACCAGCCCAGTGATGTAATAGGTTCACAGACTTCTGTCCCAGAAGGACCAGGGTTGAAGACAGAGAACAATGGGTCAGAACTAATAGATCTGATTCAAACTGAGTAACAAGCCAGAGCCTTCCCTCCCACCCGCCTCGGGCTCTATCTGCCCTTTTCTGACCAGCTATACACACACACACACACACACACACACACACACACACACACACACACACACACACACACACACACACACACACACACACACACACACACACACACACACACACACACACACACACACACACACACACACACACTAGTCAGCTGTTAGTCCACCCGCAACCGTCCAACTACAGTATATTCTTTAAAGTGTACATCTGAGGACTGCACCCTAACCCACTAATATAGATCATGTCCTGTACAGTCAGAGATGACTGCACCCTAACCCACTAATATAGATCATGTCCTGTACAGTCAGAGATGACTGCACCCTAACCCACTAATATAGATCATGTCCTGTAGACTACAGAGATGACTGCACCCTAACCCACTAATATAGATCATGTCCTGTACAGTCAAAGAGGACTGCACACTAACCCACTAATATAGATCATGTCCTGTAGACTACAGAGATGACTGCACCCTAACCCACTAATATAGATCATGTCCTGTACAGTCAGAGAGGACTGCACACTAACCCACTAATATAGATCATGTCCTGTAGACTACAGAGATGACTGCACCCTAACCCACTAATATAGATCATGTCCTGTACAGTCAGAGATGACTGCACCCTAACCCACTAATATAGATCATGTCCTGTAGACTACAGAGATGACTGCACACTAACCCACTAATATAGATCATGTCCTGTACAGTCAGAGATGACTGCAGCCCTAACCCACTAATATAGATCATGTCCTGTACAGTCAGAGATGACTGCACCCTAACCCACTAATATAGATCATGTCCTGTACAGTCAGAGATGACTGCACCCTAACCCACTAATATAGATCATGTCCTGTACAGTCAGAGATGACTGGACCCTAACCCTGTAATATAGAAACCTGTAATATAAAACCCATATTCTTTCCAAGGGGTGTTAAGCAGAACCCAAACTCAGCTAAACAGAAGCCAAGCTAGACCCAAACTCTCTTGTTCTGTGACCTTGACACCAACAGTATAATCCATATCATGTTTTAAACATACCAACAATGTTTCTAGCCAGGATCCAGTCTTTATCAACAACATAAGAAATTAATTGTAAGCATTCAGTCGGTTCCCCCGTGTTGGGAAACACTGAGCTAGGACTCTAAGACTGTGTTCAGACTATAACTTAATAAGGCCTGCATTACGTGCCAGTCTTCAGTAACCTGTTCCATCAGTCAACTGTACTCTACTGGACTCTACTGGACTCTACTGGACTCTACTGTACTGTACTCTACTGGACTCTACTGGACTCTACTGGACTCTACTGGACTCTACTGAACTGTACTCTACTGGACTCTACTGTACTCTACTGTACTCTACTGGACTGTACTGGACTCTACTGTACTGTGCTGTACTCTACTGTACTCTACTGGACTCTACTGGACTCTACTGTACTCTACTGGACTCTACTGTACTCTACTGTACTCTACTGGACTCTACTGGACTCTACTGTACTCTACTGGACTCTACTGGACTCTACTGGACTGGACTCTACTGGACTCTACTGTACTCTACTCTACTGTACTCTACTGGACTCTACTGGACTCTACTGGACTCTACTGTACTCTACTGTACTCTACTGGACTCTACTGTACTGTGCTGTACTCTACTGGACTCTACTGGACTCTACTGGACTCTACTGTACTCTACTGTACTCTACTGGACTCTACTGGACTCTACTGTACTCTACTGTACTCTACTGGACTCTACTGTACTCTACTCTACTGTACTCTACTGTACTCTACTGTACTCTACTGTGCTGTACTCTACTGGACTCTACTGGACACTACTGTACTCTACTGTACTGTGCTGTACTCTACTGGACTCTACTGCACTCTACTGTACTCTACTGTACTGTACTCTACTCTACTGTACTCTACTGTACTCTACTGTGCTGTACTCTACTGGACTCTACTGTACTGTACTGTACTCTACTGGACACTACTGTACTCTACTGTACTGTACTGTACTCTACTGTTCTCTACTGTACTCTACTCTACTCTACTGTACTCTACTGTACTCTATTGGACTCTACTCTACTCTACTGGACTCTACTGGACTCTACTGTACTCTACTGTACTCTACTGGACTCTACTGGACTCTACTCTACTGTACTCTACTCTACTGTACTCTACTGGACTCTACTGGACTTTACTGGACTCTACTGTACTCTACTGTACTCTACTGGACTCTACTGTACTCTACTGGACTCTACTCTACTCTACTGGACTCTACTGGACTCTACTGTACTCTACTGTACTCTACTGGACTCTACTGGACTCTACTGGACTCTACTCTACTCTACTCTACTCTACTGTATTCTACTGGACTACTGTACTCTACTGGACTCTACTGGACTCTACTGTACTCTACTGTACTCTACTGGACTCTACTGTACTCTACTGGACTCTACTGGACTCTACTGTACTTTACTCTACTGTACTCTACTGGACTCTACTGTACTCTACTGGACTCTACTGGACTCTACTCTACTGTACTCTACTGTACTCTACTCTACTGTACTCTACTGTACTCTACTGTACTCTACTGGACTCTACTGGACTCTACTCTACTGTACTCTACTCTACTGTACTCTACTGGACTCTACTGGACTCTACTGGACTCTACTCTACTGTACTCTACTGGACTCTACTGGACTCTACTGGACTCTACTGGACTCTACTCTACTGTACTCTACTCTACTGTACTCTACTGGACTCTACTGTACTCTACTGGACTCTCACACACACACACACACACACACACACACACACACACACACACACACACACACACACACACACACACACACTAGTCAGCTGTTAGTCCACCCGCAACCGTCCAACTACAGTATATTCCTTACAGTATACATCTGAGGACTGCACCCTAACCCACTAATATAGATCATGTCCTGTACAGTCAGAGAGGACTACACCCTAACCCACTAATATAGATCATGCCCTGTACAGTCAGAGATGACTGCACCCTAACCCTGTAATATAGAAACCTGTAATATTCTCATTTACAGTAACAACCTGGGGAATAGTTATAGGAGAGAGGAAGGGGGTGATGAATGAGCTAATTGGAAGCTGGGGATGATTAGGTGGCCGTGATGGTATGAGGGCCAGATTGAGAATTTACGCAGGACACCGTGGCTAAAACCCATATTCTTTCCAAGGGGTGTTAAGCAGAACCCAAACTCAGCTAAACAGAAGCCAAGCTAGACCCAAACTCTCTTGTTCTGTGACCTTGACACCAACAGTATAATCCATATCATGTTTTAAACATACCAACAATGTTTCTAGCCAGGATCCAGTCTTTATCAACAACATAAGAAATTAATTGTAAGCATTCAGTCGGTTCCCCCGTTTTGGGAAACACTGAGCTAGGACTCTAAGACTGTGTTCAGTCTTCAGTAACCTGTTCCATCAGTCTACTGGACTCTACTGTACTCTACTGGACTCTACTGTACACTACTGTACTCTACTGGACTCTACTGTACTCTACTGGACTCTACTGTACTCTACTGTACTGTACTGGACTCTACTCTACTGTACTGTACTGGACTGTACTGTACTGTACTGGACTCTACTGGACTGGACTCTACTCTACTGGACTCTACTCTACTGACCTCTACTGTACTCTACTGTACTGTACTGGACTCTACTGGACTCTACTGTACTGGACTCTACTGTACTCTACTGTACTCTACTGGACTCTACTCTACTGTACTCTACTGTACTGTACTGTACTCTACTGTACTCTACTGTACTCTACTGTACTCTACTGTACTGTACTCTACTGTACTCTACTGTGCTGTACTGTACTGTACTCTACTGTGCTGTACTGTACTGTACTCTACTGTGCTGTACTGTACTGTACTCTACTGTACTCTACTCTACTGTACTGTACTGTACTCTACTGTACTCCACTCTACTCTACTGTACTCTACTCTACTGTACTCTACTGTACTCTACTGTACTCTACTCTACTGTACTCTACTGTGCTGTACTCTACTGTACTCTACTGTACTCTACTCTACTGTACCCTACTGTACTCAATGTAGCCTAAATTAAATTGCACGAGAATGAAACATTTCTAGATTTTTTTTCTGCTGTTGTTTTCACTTTGTTCGACCCGCCACCGACCCGCCCTTTATCCATACAATATTTCATAACCTTAAACCTACCCGTTATGAGTTAACCTGCTCATCACTAACACGCATGAATGCAAATCATGCACACACACACACACACACACACACACACACACACACACACACACACACACACACACACACACACACACACACACACACACACACACACACACACACACACACACACACACACACACACACACACACACACACGGCCGACAATCAGTCCTCCTCTCCCCAGCCTCATAGTCTCTTGGCTGGAAACTAACACTAAAGTGACAGTTATAAATGTGAGGAAACTAACACTAAAGAGACAGTTATAAATGTCAGGAAACTAACACTAAAGAGACAGTTATAAATGTCAGGAAACTAACACTAAAGTGACAGTTATAAATGTGAGGAAACACTAAAGAGACAGTTATAAATGTGAGGAAACTAACACTAAAGAGACAGTTATAAATGTGAGGAAACTAACACTAAAGAGACAGTTATAAATGTGAGGAAACTAACACTAAAGAGACAGTTATAAATGTGAGGAAACTAACACTAAAGTGAGTTATAAATGTGAGGAAACTAACACTAAAGAGACCGTTATAAATGTGAGGAAACTAACACTAAAGTGACAGTTATAAATGTGAGGAAACTAACACTAAAGTGACAGTTATAAATGTGAGGAAACTAACACTAAAGTGACAGTTATAAATGTGAGGAAACTAACACTAAAGTGACAGTTATAAATGTAAGGAAACTAACACTAAAGAGACAGTTATAAATGTGAGGAAACTAACACTAAAGAGACAGTTATAAATGTGAGGAAACTAACACTAAAGA
>NC_074693.1:11533704-11723148 GCF_029448725.1 Salvelinus fontinalis
CAGTGATTCTCTCTCAGTGATTCTCTCCAGTGATTCGCTCTCAGTGATTCTCTCTCAGTGATTCTCTCTCAGTGATTCTCTCTCAGTGATTCTCTCCAGTGATTCTCTTAGTGATTATCTTCAGTGATTCTCTCTCAGTGATTCTCTCTCAGTGGTTCTCTCCAGTGATTCTCTCCTGTGGTTCTCTCCAGTGATTCTCTCTCAGTGATTCTCTCCTGTGGTTCTCTCTCAGTGATTATCTCCAGTGATTCTCTCTCAGTGATTCTCTCCAGTGATTCTCTCAGTGATTCTCTTCAGTGAATCTATTTCAGAAGACATATTCCTCCCATGTCTCTGAACCGTTGATCCATAATTCCCTATTTCAGAAGACATATTCCTCCAATGTCTCTGAACCCTTGATCAATAATTCCCTATTTCAGAAGACATATTCCTCCCATGTCTCTGAACCGTTGATCCATAATTCCCTATTTCAGAAGACATATTCCTCCCATGTCTCTGAACCGTTGATCCATAATTCCCTATTACAGAAAAAACACTATTTCCATTGATCGTTAGTACTCTATTTGACTGATCGTCCTTTTGACCTCTCGTCCTCTGTCTCTGCGTTGTGTATTTATCTTCCACTTATTGCAGATGGCTACACCACGGATGACATTGAGTTCTACTGGCGAGGGGGAGATGGAGCCGTGTCTGGGGTGGAGAGAATAGAACTGCCTCAGTTCTCCATCGTGGACTACAAACTGGTCTCCAAGAACGTGGTCTTCTCTACAGGTACACAGTGGTGGCCATTTTGATACCTATGTAGCGTATGGGGGAACTCTTTCAAGACTGTTGGAAAAGCATTCCTCATGATTGCTGGTTGAGAGAATGCCAAGAGTGTGCAAGCTGTCATCAAGGCAAAGGGTGGCTACTTTGAAGAATCTAAAATCTAAAATATATTTTGATTTGGTTACACCTTTTTTGGTTACTACATGATTCCATATGTGTTATTTCATAGTTTTGATGTCTTCACTATTATTCTACAATGTAGAACATAGTAAAAATAAAGGAAAACCCTGGAATGAGTAGGTGTGTCCAAACTTTTGATTGGTACTGTATATCTATGGCTATACAATAGCTTTTCAGGGGTTGATACACAGATATTCTGTATATTACCTTTCTCTGCTTTTTCAGTTCTGATTCCCTCCATGTCAGGTCATTATTTGTAAAAGACAATGTATTCTAATGGTTTACCTGGTTAAATAAAGCAAATAAAATAAATATAGTTCTGTCTGTATTCCTCCATGCAGGTTCCTACCCCCGCCTGTCTCTGAGCTTCAAGCTAAAGAGGAACATCGGCTACTTTATCCTCCAGACCTACATGCCCTCGATCCTGATCACCATTCTGTCTTGGGTCTCCTTCTGGATCAACTATGATGCCTCCGCTGCCAGAGTGGCCCTGGGTAAGACTGCCCGGCGATTCCATCAATAAAGTGATCGAGATTTCATCAGTCAATCAACCAATCAATCCATAAATCAAAATAAAACTTATACATTATAACGATGTTTACAAACGTTGTTGTCATAGTGTTTGCATCGTTCTAAATGTCATGTAGAACATTGTTCATCGGTGACGAATGAAAGAAAGAATAGAAGCATTCATATTCTGCCCTAAACCAGCTACGATTGTAGTTAGATCCTTTGCACCATGATCCTAATGACAATCATATTAGTACTGTGAATGATTTGTGATACAGTAACCTAGATTATTGGTCGATAATGATGTAAAATACTTGATGAGGATAAGGTACTAATGAGCACCTCAGTCCATTGACATTGTAACGGTCCTGACCTGTTTTATGTTGTTTTTGTATGTGTTTTTGGTCAGGGCGTGTGTTTTGGGTGGGCAGTCTATGTTTTGTATTTCTAGGTTGGTTTTTGTGTTCGGCCTGGTATGATTCTCAATTAGAGACAGGTGTGTATCGTTTGTCTCTAATTGAGAGTCATACTAAGGCAGCCAGGGTTTCACTGGGGTTTTGTGGGTGTTTGTTCCTGTGTCCACACATGGACAGTTGAAGGTTAGTCACGTTTGTTGTTTTGTAGTTTGTAGTGTCTTGTTTGCTGTTTTCATTAAAAGATGTCTTATTTCCCTCAATCCGCATCTTGGTCCTATCCATGCTCCTTCTCGTCTAAGGGGGAGAACAACAATGACTACCTTTACAGAAACACCCACCACAACAGGACCAAGCGGATTGAGGAGAGAGAAAAAGAACTAAGGCACTGGACACAGGAGGAATGGTCTTGGGAGATCATGGACGGAAAAGGACCCTGGGGAAGGGTTGGAGAGAATCGCCGCTCTCGGGAGGTGAAGAAGGCAGCCACAGCCCAGGAGCGCTGGTATGAGGAGGCAGCACGTATGAGAGGCTGGAAGCCCGAGAGGCTCACCCAAGAATTTCTTGGGGGGGGGGGCTAAAGGGGAGTGTGGCGAAGCCGGGTTGGATACCTGAGCCAACTCCCCGGGCTTGCCGTGGAGTAAGAGGGCGTCGTACTGGTCAGACACCGTGTTATGCGGTAAAGCGCACGGTGTCCCCAGTACGCGTGCTTAGCCCAGTGCGGGCTATTCCACCTTGCCGCACTGGGAAGGCTAGGTTGGGCATCGAGCCGAGTGCCATGAAGCCGGCCCAACGTATCTGGTCTCCAGTACGTCTCCTCGGGCCGGCGTACATGGCACCAGCCTTACAGGTGGTGTCCCCGGTTCGCCTGCATAGGCCAGTGCGGGCTATTCCACCTCGCCGCACTGGCAGGGCTACGGGGACCATTCAACCTGGTAAGGTTGGGGAGGCTCGGTGCTCAAGAGCACGTGTCCTCCTTCACGGTCCGGTATATCCGGCGCCACCTTCCCACCCCAACTCAGTACCACCAGTGCCTACACCACGCACCAGGCTTCCAGTGCATCTCCAGAGCCCTGTTCCTTTTCCACGCACTCTCCCTATGGTGCGTGTCTCCAGCCCGGTACCTCCAGTTCCGGTACCACGCACCAGGCCTAGAGTGCGCCACGAGAGTCCAGTGTGCCCAGTTCCTGTTCCCCGCACTCGCCCTGAGGTGCGTGCCCTCAGCCCGGTACCTCCAGTTCCGGTACCACGCACCAGGCCTATAGTGCGTCTCAGCCGGCCAGAGTCTGCCGTCTGCCTAGCGCCAGAGCCGTCCTGCCATGACCAGCCAGAGCCGTCCTGCCATGACCAGCCAGAGCCGTCCTGCCATGACCAGCCAGAGCCGTCCTGCCATGACCAGCCAGAGCCGTCCTGCCATGACCAGCCAGAGCCGTCCTGCCATGACCTGCCAGAGCCGTCCTGCCATGACCTGCCAGAGCCGTCCTGCCATGACCTGCCAGAGCCGTCCAGCCAGGACCTGCCAGAGCCGTCCAGCCAGGACCTGCCAGAGCCGTCCAGCCAGGACCTGCCAGAGCCGTCCAGCCAGGACCTGCCAGAGCCGTCCAGCCAGGACCTGCCAGAGCCGTCCAGCCAGGACCTGCCAGAGCCGTCCAGCCAGGACCTGCCAGAGCCGTCCAGCCAGGACCTGCCGGAGTCCCTAAACCAGGACCTGCCGGAGTCCCCAAACCAGGACCTGCCGGAGTCCCTAAACCAGGACCTGCCTGAGTCCCTAAACCAGGACCTGCCTGAGTCCCTAAACCAGGACCTGCCTGAGTCCCTAAACCAGGACCTGCCTGAGTCCCTAAACCAGGACCTGCCTGAGTCCCTAAACCAGGACCTGCCTGAGTCCCTCAACCAGGACCTGCCTGAGTCCCTCAACCAGGACCTGCCTGAGTCCCTCAGCCAGGACCTGCCTGAGTCCCTCAACCAGGACCTGCCTGAGTCCCTCAACCAGGACCTGCCGGAGTCCCTCAGCCAGGACCTGCCGGAGTCCCTCAGCCAGGACCTGCCGGAGTCCCTCAGCCAGGACCTGCCGGAGTCCCTCAGCCAGGACCTGCCGGAGTCCCTCAGCCAGGACCTGCCGGAGTCCCTCAGCCAGGACCTGCCGGAGTCCCTCAGCCAGGACCTGCCGGAGTCCCTCAGCCAGGACCTGCCGGAGTCCCTCAGCCAGGACCTGCCGGAGTCCCTCAGCCAGGACCTGCCGGAGTCCCTCAGCCAGGACCTGCCGGAGTCCCTCAGCCAGGACCTGCCGGAGTCCCTCAGCCAGGACCTGCCGGAGTCCCTCAGCCAGGACCTGCCGCCCCTTGTCCCGGTGTTGCCCCTTGTCCCGGTGCTGCCCCTTGTCCCGGTGTTGCCCCTTGTCCCGGTGCTGCCCCTTGTCCCGGTGCTGCCCCTTGTCCCGGTGCTGCCCCTTGTCCCGGTGCTGCCCCTTGTCCCGGTGCTGCCCCTTGTCCCGGTGCTGCCCCTTGTCCCGGTGCTGCCCCTTATCCCGGTGCTGCCCCTTATCCCGGTGCTGCCCCTTCATTTAGGTGGTGTTAGTGGGAGGGTGGTCATTGGGAGGGGGATAAAGAAGCGGGGATTGATTATGGTGGGGTGGGGACCTCGCCCTCAGCCTGAGCCACCACCGTGGTCAACTGCCCACCCAGACCCTCCCCTGGACTTTGTGCTGGTGCGCCCGGCGTTCGCACCTTGAGGGGGGGGTTCTGTAACGGTCCTGACCTGTTTTATGTTGTTTTTGTATGTGTTTTTGGTCAGGGCGAGTGTTTTGGGTGGGCAGTCTATGTTTTGTATTTCTAGGTTGGTTTTTGTGTTCGGCCTGGTATGATTCTCAATTAGAGACAGGTATGTATCGTTTGTCTCTAATTGAGAGTCATACTAAGGCAGCCAGGGTTTCACTGGGGTTTTGTGGGTGTTTGTTCCTGTGTCCACACATGGACAGTTGAAGGTTAGTCACGTTTGTTGTTTTGTAGTTTGTAGTGTCTTGTTTGCTGTTTTCATTAAAAGATGTCTTATTTCCCTCAATCCGCATCTTGGTCCTATCCATGCTCCTTCTCGTCTAAGGGGGAGAACAACAATGACTACCTTTACAGAAACACCCACCACAACAGGACCAAGCGGATTGAGGAGAGAGAAAAAGAACTAAGGCACTGGACACAGGAGGAATGGTCTTGGGAGATCATGGACGGAAAAGGACCCTGGGGAAGGGTTGGAGAGAATCGCCGCTCTCGGGAGGTGAAGAAGGCAGCCACAGCCCAGGAGCGCTGGTATGAGGAGGCAGCACGTATGAGAGGCTGGAAGCCCGAGAGGCTCACCCAAGAATTTCTTATTTCCCTCAATCCGCATCTTGGTCCTATCCATGCTCCTTCTCGTCTAAGGGGGAGAACAACAATGACTACCTTTACAGACATGTCTGTTATTGATCCTTTATTGTCCTAATGAGCGCCTCTAATAACACAGATGACTAACGTATCAAACACAGTGGGTGTATTGGTCTAATAACACAGATGATTTAACGTATCAAACACAGTGGGTGTATTGGTCTCATAACACAGATGACTAGAGTATGGAACACAGTGGGTGTATTGGTCTCATAACACAGAGGATTTAACGTATCAAACACAGTGGGTGCATTGGTCTAATAACACAGATGACTAACGTATCAAACAAAATGGGTGTATTGTTCTAATAACACAGGTGAATCGTGCCGTGACTAATACCAGGGCTGCGTACCAAATTACACCCTATTCCCTATATAGTGCATAACCTTTGACCAGAATCCCCATTGAGCTCTGATTAGAAAAAGTAGTGCACTATGTGGAGAATAGAGTGTCTTTTGGGACACCTCCCAGATGGTTAAAGGGGCTAACACTGGGCTGCTTCTTATATCTACAGACACGGGGTCTGTAGCTTCCTGAAACATGTGGTTGGTCCCCTGGAATTTGAACAGAGACCCAATGCTCAGATACACATGCACGCACGCAGAGACGCACGCAGAGACGCACGCACGTAGGCATGCATGCACAGACGCACGCACGTAGGCATGCACGCACGCAGAGACGCACAGACGTAGGCATGCACGCACGCAGAGACGCACAGACGTAGGCACGCACGCAGAGACGCACGCACGTAGGCATGCACGCAGAGACGCACGCACGTAGGCATGCACGCACGCAGAGACGCACAGACGTAGGCATGCACGCACGCAGAGACGCACGCACGTAGGCATGCACGCACACAGAGACGCACAGACGTAGGCATGCACGCACGCAGAGACGCACGCACGTAGGCATGCACGCACAGACGCACGCACATATGAACGCATACAGAAACACATATGGGTTCATTAGGTCTGTAGAATGAGGATCTATATGTCTGTATGGGTTCATTAACTCTGTAGAATGAGGATCTATATGTCTGTATGGGTTCGCTAACTCTGTAGAATGAGGATCTATATGTCTGTATGGGTTCATTAACTCTGTAGAATGAGGATCTATATGTCTGTATGGGTTCGCTAACCCTGTAGAATGAGGATCTATATGTCTGTATGGGTTCATTAACTCTGTAGAATGAGGATATATATGTCTGTATGGGTTCATTAGGTCTGTAGAATGAGGATCTATATGTCTGTATGGGTTCATTAACTCTGTAGAATGAGGATATATATGTCTGTATGGGTTCATTAGGTCTGTAGAATGAGGATCTATATGTCTGTATGGGTTCATTAACTCTGTAGAATGAGGATCTATATGTTTGTTTGGGTTCATTAGGTCTGTAGAATGAGGATCTATATGTCTGTATGGGTTCATTAACTCTGTAGAATGAGGATCTATATGTTTGTTTGGGTTCATTAGGTCTGTAAAGGAGCCAAACTACTAAGCTACTATGCACTTGTTTACTACTCATGTCACAGTTGACTGGTTCCCGACCCTGTACCAGGAGGACACAGGGTTATTCTTCACACACTGAGACACACTGAGACACACACCTGAGACACACACCTGAGACACACCTGACACACACCTGACACACACCTGACACACACCTGAGACACACCTGAGACACACCTGAGACACACCTGAGACACACCTGACACACACCTGAGACACACCTGAGACACACCTGACACACACCTGAGACACACCTGAGACACACCTGAGACACACCTGAGACACACCTGAGACACACCTGAGACACACCTGACACACACCTGAGACACACCTGAGACACACCTGATACACACCTGATACACACCTGATACACAGCTGACACACAGCTGACACACACCTGAGACACACACCTGACACATAATAATATATCCCTTATTTTGGTGAATGCAGTGATTGTAAAGGTCAAATGTGATCTCCAGGTATCACTACGGTGTTGACCATGACCACCATCAACACCCATCTGAGAGAGACTCTTCCTAAGATCCCCTACGTCAAGGCCATAGACATGTACCTGATGGGCTGCTTCGTGTTCGTCTTCCTGGCCCTGCTGGAGTACGCCTTTGTCAACTACATCTTTTTTGGACGTGGGCCCCAGAGGCAGAAGAGGGCCGCCGAGAAACTAGCCGTCGTCAACAACGAGAAACTCCGACCCGACCCCAATAAGGTTGGTGTCTCCGGATAGAAAGGGAGCAGGGTCAGATTGTTCTAGGGAGGTTGTGTTTTTGGTGTAATGGGGTGTCGGATGCAGTTGGAGAACACAGGTTATTCTTCCTCTCGAGGTCAATGTGATGCTTCTGTGATCAACTGCTGACTTGATGTCCTTTACCAGGGTTCTACTACACCTCCATGTCCCATTGGTGTATCCATGTGTATCTATCAACCACAGTTCAATGAAAATACATCTTTATTAGTTAGACCAGGATCTGACAACATCTGACAGCAAGCTGCGATTTCTCCATGGTAACAGTGCTGATTTTGTATGCTTGCAGTGGATGGTGGGAAATGTAGTTCAGAGAGATGATGCTCTGTATGCCAGAATGAAACAGAGGGAAATTGACGCGTATGACACGATGTGGGATCCCATCTTTGTGGACGATGCCGCATTAGGACTAGGCGAGCAAAGAAATAAGGTACTGGAAGGTTTTGAAAGTCAAAACTTTAACAAATGTCATCAATCTGAATCAACCCCCCCCGATCAGAGGAAAATACTGTAGTATTTTTGTGCATTTCTTTAATTTTATTCTATAGATTTTTAAAGGCAACTTTAATCATCACTTCCCACCATTGTGTTTTTTTCCCTTCTCTTGATTTGCTCTTCATGCATTTTCCTGACAAACACGTCATAGTAATTGTTAAGTAAATTACAGCGTTTGGGACACAGCCTACGTCTCATTCAAAATATTATACACCTTAAATTGATGGGAAACCTTAAAGAAAATGAAGGGACAGGAACTGCTGGTTGTAATTGCAAGCTACTCCAAAGTTAATATTGGTGTGACAGAAAAAATGTATATATGAGGTAAATTGATAACACTCCCAAATAACAAGTTAAGTAATTGAAAGGAAATGAGATGGTTAGTGACACATTATCACTCAGCCTAACAGAGAAGAAAAAGAGAGACAGTTATTTCTCATTCTGAGTTTTGTCCAACTGAGTGGCCTTGGAACAGAGTACAAACAACAGATATCATTGAGAATTAGTTTTTTCCAACTAATAAGTTTGAAAATCTTTTTTTTAGTTAGAGATGTTTTGTTTGCTTCTGAAGTCAGGCTATGGATGAAGAAACTTCTGATCTGATCCACTTCCTCAGTCCTCACAACGTCTTTCCTAACCTAAACCTACCTTTGACCCCTGAAATATCAACCTTAACCTCTCCTTCATCTTTGCAATATTTCCTTATTACTATTTCTCTCAAACTTTTATCCTCTCACATTTCTTCCTTTTGTTTACGTTGTTTGTTTACTTGGTTTGTCTTGTTCTGACTAGACAGAATGTTAACCACATGCTGGCTGAAATTCTGACACGACAATGAAGATGATTTCTCCATGAGAAACTGTTGATTTGTATTTATATACATACATACAGTACCAGTCAAAAGTTTGGACACGCCTACTCATTCAAGAGTTTTTTTTCTTTTCTTTTTTTAAACTATTTTCTACTATTTTTGTAGAATAATAATGAAGACATCAAAACAATTAAATAACTGTGGTGGCATATTTCTGCTTTACCAAATTAGGAGAGTTACAAACTTCACACACCAGTCAGCGTTATACATCTTTAATAATAAGAGCTTTGCAATAGCCTTTGACTTTCAATCATGCGCCATCTCTAATGAACCATTGAAAGTGACAACAGAAAAGTACAAAGATCTTTTATGGCCAAGATACACCCCTCTCAATTTACATAACGAACCACAGATCTTAGGAACAGCTCAGAAAGGGACTTTATAATTGAGAAAGGAGTATCCCTTAACCAGATAACATTCGGTATAAATTATCGTTCAGTTTGGTCCCTCAGACAAGGTTCTAATCTCGTTCCTGGTACTTCATAGCACCAAAACACCAACTCATCCAATGGCATAACTCAATTGTCAACTCTAGATACTCCCATGTCAAGTAAACCCCCTCTTGACCCCACTCCTGGACAAGCTCACTGAGGGGAGTGAGCCTCTAGGTCATACACTGTCCCAGGATAAGTGTAAGATGAGAGAGGACCTACAATGTTTCCAGACATGGCCATACACCTTCCCCCAATGGAAAAGGAAGGAGTGACTGGCGCACAGACATTGTGTAGACAAGTAATTAGTTCCCCATTAATCACACCATCCCTTCACATGGTTTAAGAATAGGTAAAGACACATTCACATATGAAGACAATGTTCCGTTCTGTCCTCTTCCCTTCCTGATACGCTGCATAGCACCAGAGACATGTGAAAGACAAGCCTGTCCTTTCCCCTCTCTGGGCCCCAGGTGACTGAGCCCCAGCTGAGGGAAAAGTCCAACTGCCAACACTAGAGTCCAAAGGGATACATTCTAATGACAAGTATCTCACATAAGCATATTATGCAACTAAAACATCTTAATGATCTATGTTACCCAACTAATTCTGATTCATCCGCCACATAACACATATGGAATCATGTAGTAACCAACAATTCTTCAAAGTAGCCACCCCTTTACCTTGATGACAGCTTTGCACACTCTTGACATTCTCTCAACCAGCTTCACTTGGAATGCTTTTCCAACCGTCTTGAAGGAGTTCCCACATATGCTGAGCACTGGTTGGCTGCTTTTCCTTCACTCTGTGGTCCAACTCATCCCAAACCATCTCAATTGCGTTGAGGTTAGGCGATTGTGGAGGATAGGTAATCTGATGCAGCACTCCATCACTCTTCTTCTTGGTCAAATAGCCCTTACACAGCCTGGAGGTGTGTTTTGTCATTGTCCGGTTGAAAAACAAATTGTAGTCCCACTAATCGCAAACTAGATGCGATGGTGTATTCCTGCAGAATGCTGTGGTAGCCATGCTGGTAAGGTGTGTCTTGAATTCTAAATAAATCATAGACAGCGTCACCAGCAAAGCACCCCGACACCATCACACCTCCTCCTCCATGCTTCACGGTGAGAATCACACATGCGGAGATCATCCGTTCACCTACTCTGCATCTCACAAAGACCCGGCGGTTGAAACCAAAAATCTCAAATTTGGACTCATCAGACCAAAGGACAGATTCCCACCGGTTTAATGTCCATTGCTCGTGTTTCTTGGCCCAAGCAAGTCTCTCTTCTTATTGGTGCCCTTTAGTAGTGGTTTCTTTGCATTAATTTGACCATGAAGGCCTGATTCACACAGTCTCCTCTGAACAGTTGATGTTGAGATGTATCTGTTACTTGAACTCTGTGAAGCATTTATTTGGGCTGACATTTCTGAGGCTGGTAACTCTAATGAACTTATCCTCTGCAGCAGAGGTAAGTCTGGGTCTTCCTTTCCTGTGGCGGTCCTCATGAGAGACAGTTTCATTATAGCGCTTGATGGTTTTAGCGACTGCACTTGAAGAAACTTTTCCGGATTGACTGACCTTCATGTATTAAAGTAATGATGGACTATCATTTCTCTTTGCTTATTTGAGCTGTTCTTGCCATAATGTGGACTTGGTATTTTACCAAATAGGGCTATCTTCTGTATACCACCCCTACCTTGTCACAACACAACTGATTGGCTCAAACGCATTAAGAAGGAAAGAGGCACACTTGTTAATTGAAATGCATTCCAGGTGACTACCTCATGAAGCTGGTTGAGAGAATGCAAAGAGTGTGCAAAGCTGTCATCAAGGCAAAGGGTGGCTACTTTGAGGAATCTCAAATATAAAATATATTTTGATTTGATTTGTTTAACACTTTTTTGGTTACTACATGATTCCATATGTGTTATTTCATTGTTTTGATGTCTTCACTATTATTCTACAATGTAGAAAAGAGTAAAAATAAAGAAAAACTCTTGAACGAGTAGGTGTGTCCAAACTTTTGACTGTTACTGTGTGTATATATACATATATATATATATATATTTATATATATATGTATTGTATCTTCACAGGATTGTCAACATATACTTATGTGTAATGACTAGCTATTGATTTATATAAATAGAATCTATAATTTAATATGACATTTTATGGTAAATACACTATGCTCTACATTGCTACTGTAAATCAATTGTGTCCCATTAGTACAACCACAGAACAATACTGTACGTGATGAACCCCTCAATTAATAACTAAGAGAAAAACACATTCTTATTAAAACACACACACATAGTGCCTTTTAATTAACCATAAAGATAGACACCTTTAAGTATTTTAAGTGATCATAGATTATTTAAGAATAAGACGACCTATGAACCATGCCTCATTTTATCTATCCGTAAATATAGACATCTTTCAAATATTTTAAGTAAGGATAGATTATGATGACGTATGAAGATGACGAATAGATTACGTATGAACTTCCTCTCACGGCCCCTCCTCTTCCTCCCCCCTCCTCCTATCACAGATGACCACCTCCCTGACTGATGACAACATCCTGTTTGGTTCCCTGGAGATGAAGAATGAGATGGGGGGTGTTCCTCCTGAGCTGTCCAGGTCCCTGGGCCCTGGGGGTCTGGGTGACCCGCGCAACACCATGCTGGCCTACGACAGCTCCACGCTGCAGTACCGCAGGGCCGCCTTGGCCCGCCAGAACTACGGCGGCGGACCCCACAGCGCCCTGGAGCGCCACGCCACCCAGAAGAAGTCCCGTCTACGGAGACGGGCCTCGCAGCTCAAGGTCAACATCCCTGACCTGGCTGATGTGAACTCTATCGACAAGTGGTCCAGGATGATCTTCCCTACCGTGTTCTCCTTCTTTAATGTGATCTACTGGCTGTACTACGCTCACTAAGGAGAGATGGATGGAGGAATATCATGGATGAGAGAGAGAGAGAGAGAGAGGGAGTGAGAGAAAGAGAGAGAGAGAGAGAGAGAGAAAGAGAGCGAGAGAGAGAGAGGGAGTGAGAGAGAGAGAGAGAGAGAGAGAGAGAGAGAGAGAGCATCTATTATTTTGTTGATTCATTTTAAAGAAATGTGAGAAAATGGTTTTGAAAGGAAGGAGCTCTACACCGAACACTTCTTCTACAGTCAGCTTCTATCTGCCGTGACTCCTTTATGATCTGGGAATAACCTCTAACGACTGACACTTCAACAGAGGAGAGGAGAGATTTTAAAAAGACAAGACAGACAGACATGGTGCCTGTTCCTGAAGAAATGTCAATATATCACTCTAATATTTGTCATTCGTAGCTTAACTCTCTGTGAATCAAATATTTATGCTTGTGTTTGCATATACTTTAAGGATTTGTTTAGTTTTAGTCTATGTATTTCGTTCATAGCCGAGCTATCTGCATCCAGGAAAGCTTTTCTCGAGGGTTTTATAGGGGTTCATCCTTGATTAAACTATTTTCCTGTAGTTATTGTTATACAAAAACATTCTTTAAAAAGCATGCTTCTATTTCATTTCTGCTGCATCTCCATCTTTATCGATGGAGCACAAAGCATTTTAGTTTTTAACTAGTTGAGGTTTTTTCTTCTGTGTAGCAAAGAGTGTCTGCAGAACTCTTTTCACCCCCATACTGTAGCTTAGGCTGAGCTTGGGGTTCAATTGGGGACCAACAACAATGGGCTACTGTAAGAAGATAGTACCGCAGATGGTCAATAGGGGGCACTCTTCTCTATGGACATTCCAATGGGTCTTCAGTGTTGCCGTTTCTGTCCTGCCAATTTGTGGGTTCATGACCTTTAACCTAGAGATCATGACCCATCATCCATTCTGGCCATTGAAGTTCCCATGAAGGTTTCATATGTAAAATTATGGTACGACCGTGGATCTTGAAGCTCTAACCTGCCAAGTGTTTTTTGATCTGACTCTTGTTGTACTGACAGAATCTAGTAGTCCATCATATCCAACTGGCCTGGTTTAAAGAGAGAGACAGTACTGTATAACCCTTTGCCTCTGCATTGCCAGTGTGGGCGGCATCAAGGGGAGAGAATGGCTTTGTTTATTTATTACCCAGGGGGGGGGCGCTTATGTACATTGCTGATGGACATCAAGAGAGCTAAGCCCATCTTTCATTGCAATGAAAGTTGCTGCATAAATCTAGTAATCCACAATCATATCAATAGAGTTTATTGGTTCTAGAACTTTGACACGTTCCATTGTGATTAGGTTTTATTGGTTCTAGAACTTTGACACGTTCCATTGTGATTAGGTTTTATGTTTTGATGAATTGTAGATATAATGTTTTAAAAATCATGTTATAAAGGACATGGTCCATTTTTATAAACTAAATATTCATGAAAAGCCAGATGTATAAATATTATGAATGAATTATATATTTAAATGGGTCTGTTGTTGTTTTTTTGCAGTCTAACTAACAGGTAAAATGTACCATGGCCAGATTATAAAAAGAAAAAATCTTAAATTCATTGAAGGAAAAAATATATATATACTTTTTTCTGACACTGTACTTTGTACTTGGAGTTTTTTCTTTGTTTATATTTCTTATTTTTTCCATTTCTTTCTACTTTTAAAAGCAGCTACTTGGTAAGCGATGAAACTGAAGCTCTACCAACTACCAGACACTAATAAACCATTAGTCTTTTTATGCATGGTTCAAAACCATTTTTTCTCTCCAGAAATGACTGTGACAGGAATCAACCCGAGGGGAATCAACCCGAGGGGAATCAACCCGAGGGGAATCAACCACGTTACCACGACGCATCAGGCATATTTTCTACGAAGTTCCTGTGAATTCCAATTGTAATATTTCATAATAATGACTAATGTAAATAACTTGTGTATTGATTGTCAGCCATTATGAAGATGTACCTAAATTCAATTAAAACTCAATTCAGCCTATATATTAGTTCATTTACCGAATGCATGATAACACTGGGAGAGACTGTATGTATATAGAGGCTCTGGGAGGGAACAGGCAAACAAGCAAATGAGGGCTGCAGATGTAATTCTCTCTCTCTCTCTCTCTCTCTCTCTCTCTCTCTCTCTCTCTCTCTCTATCTATCTATCTATCTATCTATCTATCTATCTATCTATCTATCTATAATGGGTTCAGAATACAGCAATGCATCCATTTCTCTGGTCAAGTAGTATGTTATGGTGTAGGGCTGGGACATGACTCAGTGTGGAGCCTCATCCAGCTATCCAGCCAGTCAGCCATCCTGCCAGGGGGGACATTAAGAGCAGATAGCCATCCAGACATTCGCTGGACTCACTGCTGCCCATTGTCCTTGGGTGCCCAACGGGCCTGACAGACAGACGGACAGACAGGCAATCCCCCTTCCCCGTCCCAACCTCACTCACAACAAGCCAAGAGTAGAGAATAGAGAGATCCCTCTGACTCAACCGCACTCTCTCACACACTCACTGCATTCTTCCACACCCACCACCACTCACTGCATTCTTCCACACCCACAACCACTCACTGCATTCTTCCACACCCACCACCACTCACTGCATTCTTCCACACCCACCACCACTCACTGCATTCTTCCACACCCACCACCAATCACTGCACTGCATTATTCCACACCCACCACCACTCACTGCATTATTCCACACCCACCACCACTTGAACTGGATCCATCCATTCCTTCTCCTCCCTACTTCTGATATGACAACTACTGTTGCGGAGCGACTGCATTTAAATACTTAATGTTGAACAGTGCTGAATAGTTAATGTTTTAAAAAGTGAATGTGGTTATTATTATGACTAATGATCAACATTTACATTTACATTACATTTAAGTCATTTAGCAGACGCTCTTATCCAGAGCGACTTACAAATTGGTGCATTCACATGCCCCTTTACGCTGCTGGGACAAATAGGAGAATGAGGGTGTTTAACTTGTTCAATACCAAGCCTATTCAGTCAATCCCAGGCCTATTCAGTCAATCCCAGGCCTATTCAGTCAATTCCAGGCCTATTCAGTCAATCCCAGGCCTATTCAGTCAATCCCAGGCCTATTCCGTCAATCCCAGGCCTATTCAGTCAATCCCAGGCCTATTCAGTCAATCCCAGGCCTATTCTGTCAATCCCAGGCCTATTCAGTCAATACCAGGCCTGTTCAATCAACAACCGGGCCTATTCAGTCAATCCCAGGCCTGTTCAGTCAATCCCAGGCCTATTCAGTCAATCCCAGGCCTATTCTGTCAATCCCAGGCCTATTCAGTAAATCCCAGGCCTATTCAGTCAATACCAGGCCTGTTCAGTCAATCCCAGGCCTGTTCAGTCAATCCCAGGCCTGTTCAGTCAACACCAGGCCTATTCAGTCAATCCCAGGTCTATTCAGTCAATCCCAGGCCTATTCAGTCAATCCCAGGCCTATTCAGTCAATCCCAGGCCTGTTTGGTCAATCCCAGGCCTATTCAGTCAATCCCAGGCCTGTTCAGTCAATCCCAGGCCTGTTCAGTCAATCCCAGGCCTATTCAGTCAATCCCAGGCCTGTTCAGTAAATACCAGGCCTGTTCTGTCAATCCCAGGCGTATTCAGTCAATCCCAGGCCTATTCAGTCAATCCCAGGCCTATTCAGTCAATCCCAGGCCTATTCAGTCAATCCCAGGCATATTCAGTCAATCCCAGGTCTATTCAGTCAATCCCAGGCCTTTTCAGTCAATCCCAGGCCTATTCAGTCAATCCCAGGCCTGTTCAGTCAATCACAGGCCTATTCAGTCAATACCAGGCCTGTTCAGTCAATCCCAGGCCTATTCAGTCAATCCCAGGCCTATTCAGTCAATACCAGGCCTATTCTGTCAATCCCAGGCCTGTTCAGTCAATCCCAGGCCTATTCAGTCAATCCCAGGTCTATTCATTTAGGGAGAATTCCGACCCGAGTTAAGCATGCGTTAAAGGAACGCAATTCCCTTTTTATGCATTTTTCTTTCTATGCGTATTCTGACCTTGAATTTAAGCATGAGGTGCGTCGATAGATAAATCGTATTCTGACCTTGACTTTGAGCATGAGGTGCGTCGATAGATACATCGTATTCTGACCTTGACTTTAAGCATGAGGTGCGTCGATAGATACATCGTATTCTGACCTTGACTTTATTCACCAACTTTACGAGCGATGAAACAATGAATAAGGTCCAGAAACCGGTTGGTTCCAAGTGGAACAGCTTCTACTTTGTTTTCCTGATATAAATAACACCATTCTCCATGACTGTCATTTACACATCGATAAGAGTTATTAATAAGAGCTATTGATAAGAGCTATTGATAAGAGTTATTGATAAGAGTTATTGATAAGAGCCATTGATAAGAGTTATTGATAAGAGCTATTGATAAGAGCTATTGATAAGAGTTATTGATAAGAGCTATTGATAAGAGTTATTGAAAAGAGCTACTGATAAGAGTTATTGATAAGAGCTATTGATAAGAGTTATTGATAAGAGCTACTGATAAGAGTTATTGATAAGAGCTATTGATAAGAGCTATTGATAAGAGTTATTGATAAGAGCTATTGATAAGAGCTATTGATAAGAGCTATTGATAAGAGTTATTGATAAGAGCTATTGATAAGAGTTATTGATAAGAGTTATTGATAAGAGATATTGATAAGAGCTATTGATAAGAGCTATTGATAAGAGTTATTGATAAGAGCAATTGATAAGAGCTATTGATAAGAGCTAGGTAAATGAGTAATCTGTTGGAAAAGGGGATTGTAAATATAATTGTTTTAGATCCATTTGACCTTATGATCGCTGGAGACAAACATGGAACCGGTCATACGGCAGCAAACTGAAGCATTTCAACATTTCACCTTTTCCAAAGTGAAGTTTATGAAATGCTGGCCTTATAACTTGCAGGGATGAAATGTGGAGAGCCAAGCTGTGGGCTTCTGTAGCCATGCACAAATGACAGTACAGAGCCAAGCTGTGGGCTTCTGTAGCCATGCACAAATGACAGTACAGCGCCAAGCTGTGGGCTTCTGTAGCCATGCACAAATGACAGTACAGAGCCAAGCTGTGGGCTTCTGTAGCCATGCACAAATGACAGTACAGCGCCAAGCTGTGGGCTTCTGTAGCCATGCACAAATGACAGTACAACGCCAAGCTGTGGGCTTCTGTAGCCATGCACAAATCACAGTACAGAGCCAAGCTGTGTGCTTCTGTAGCCATGCACAAATGACAGTACAGCGCCAAGCTGTGGGCTTCTGTAGCCATGCACAAATGACAGTACAGCGTCAAGCTGTGGGCTTCTGTAGCCATGCACAAATGACAGTACAGCGCCAAGCTGTGGGCTTCTGTAGCCATGCACAAATGACAGTACAGAACCAAGCTGTGGGCTTCTGTAGCCATGCACAAATGACAGTACAGAGCCAAGCTGTGGGCTTCTGTAGCCATGCACAAATGACAGTACAGAGCCAAGCTGTGGGCTTCTGTAGCCAGGCACAAATGACAGTACAGCGCCAAGCTGTGGGCTTCTGTAGCCATGCACAAATGACAGTACAGCGCCAAGCTGTGGGCTTCTGTAGCCATGCACAAATGACAGTACAGAGCCAAGCTGTGGGCTTCTGTAGCCATGCACAAATGACAGTACAGCGCCAAGCTGTGGGCTTCTGTAGCCATGCACAAATGACAGTACAGAGCCAAGCTGTGGGCTTCTGTAGCCATGCACAAATGACAGTACAGAGCCAAGCTGTGGGCTTCTGTAGCCATGCACAAATGACAGTACAGAGCCAAGCTGTGGGATTCTGTAGCCATGCACAAATGACAGTACAGAGCCAAGCTGTGGGCTTCTGTAGCCATGCACAAATGACAGTACAGCGCCAAGCTGTGGGCTTCTGTAGCCATGCACAAATGACAGTACAACGCCAAGCTGTGGGCTTCTGTAGCCATGCACTAATGACAGTACAGAGCCAAGCTGTGGGCTTCTGTAGCCATGCACAAATGACAGTACAGAGCCAAGCTGTGGGCTTCTGTAGCCATGCACAAATGACAGTACAGAGCCAAGCTGTGGGCTTCTGTAGCCATGCACAAATGACAGTACAGAGCCAAGCTGTGGGCTTCTGTAGCCATGCACAAATGACAGTACAGAGCCAAGCTGTGGGCTTCTGTAGCCATGCACAAATGACAGTACAGAGCCAAGCATACCAAGTTGATTTATGATTTCTAGAATGTTTTAATTACATGCCCGGACTTTTCACTGTATTCATTCTTTTTTTAATCTGTTGTGTTTAATGTGTTTAATATTAGCCACTCTCAGTAGGCACCGTCAGTTATACCCACATACATTTATAACTGTCACTTTAGTGTTAGTTTCCTCACATTTATAACTGTCTCTTTAGTGTTTGCTTACATTTATAACTGTCTCTTTAGTGTTAGTTTCCTCACATTTATAACTGTCTCTTCAGTGTTAGTTTCCTCACATTTATAACTGTCACTTTAGTGTTAGTTTCCTCACATTTATAACTGTCTCTTTAGTGTTAGTTTCCTCACATTTATAACTGTCTCTTCAGTGTTAGTTTCCTCACATTTATAACTGTCTCTTTAGTGTTTCCTCACATTTATAACAGTCTCTTCAGTGTTTCCTTACATTTATAACTGTCTCTTTAGTGTTAGTTTCCTCACATTTATAACTGTCTCTTTAGTGTTTCCTCATATTTATAACTGTCTCTTCAGTGTTTCCTTACATTTATAACTGTCTCTTTAGTGTTTCCTCACATTTATAACTGTCTCTTTAGTGTTTCCTCATATTTATAACTGTCTCTTTAGTGTTAGTTTCCTCACATTTATAACTGTCTCTTTAGTGTTTCCTCACATTTCTAACTGTCTCTTTAGTGTTAGTTTCCTCACATTTATAACTGTCTCTTTAGTGTTAGTTTCCTCACATTTATAACTGTCACTTTAGTGTTAGTTTCCTCACATTTATAACTGTCACTTTAGTGTTAGTTTCCTCACATTTATAACTGTCTCTTTAGTGTTAGTTTCCTCACATTTATAACTGTCTCTTTAGTGTTAGTTTCCTCACATTTTTAACTGTCTCTTTAGTGTTAGTTTCCTCACATTTATAACTGTCTCTTTAGTGTTAGTTTCCTCACATTTATAACTGTCTCTTTAGTGTTAGTTTCCTCACATTTATAACTGTCTCTTTAGTGTTAGTTTCCTCACATTTATAACTGTCACTTTAGTGTTAGTTTCCTCACATATATAACTGTCACTTTAGTGTTTCCTCACATTTATAACTGTCTCTTTAGTGTTAGTTTCCTCACATTTTGTATCATTCCATTACATTGTTAGTTGACCTTTCTTTCCTCTGTCACGTTGCTGTGGTTGTTCTTGAGGATCTCTTGCTATAGTGGGTCATATCAGGCTAACGCATTACAAGTTGGGCAATAATGTGGGACATGTTGCCTATGTGAATCATTAGGTAACACAGACCATATGTAGCCGTTTAAACCTGGAGCCTTGTGCACGGTTCCCAATGACTGGACGTCGTGATTAGTGAGAATTATTAGGGTAGTTTTATAGGAATACTGGTCAACCCCCATTCTCATCTTCCAATATTTCATGTATTGAACTAATGAATTTGGCAACTTTCAGGATGAATCAAACCACTGTTTTTTTTTATACTTTCCTAACCCTAAATAATATACGATCAACCAATTGTTGCTGAAAAGGAGACTAATATTTGTGTATTTAGGCCTACATTGCTTTCTTTCATTGGTCCCTGATATTTTGACCCGTTCTCTCCATGTATTCTCGTGAGTCTGTCGAGAATATTCAAATGAAAGGGATGGCTTTAGAGGAATGTACTGAAAACCCTATTGAACGTAAACTCCACAAAGAATATCTGTTGGCCAGCAAGTGGGAAGATTTTTAGTGGTTGAATTACATGATAAGCGCGCAAAGGAACCAGGCCTGCAAAGCCCGTTACGCACCTGCATAAGGTAAGTCTGAATACCAACTACTAAGAAGTGCGTAGGAAAGGCGGAAATGTCCTAAGTCTGAATCGGGCCCTTAGGAAAGGAGATGGGAGCAGTTCTCCTCCCCCTTCTTTTACATGTCTGCATATTTGAACATGATAGAATTTTTTTTCCCTAAAGCAGTCCACCTTCCCAAGTTCTCTCACGTCACCCCGCTCCTCCGCTCTCTCCACTGGCTTCCAGTTGAAGCTCGCATCCGCTACAAGACCATGGTGCTTGCCTACGGAGCTGTGAGGGGAACGGCACCTCAGTACCTTCAGGCTCTGATCAGGCCCTACACCCAAACAAGGGCACTGCGTTCATCCACCTCTGGCCTGCTCGCCTCCCTACCACTGAGGAAGTACAGTTCCCGCTCAGCCCAGTCAAAACTGTTCGCTGCTCTGGCACCCCAATGGTGGAACAAACTCCCTCACGACGCCAGGACAGCGGAGTCAATCACCACCTTCCGGAGACACCTGAAACCCCACCTCTTCAAGGAATACCTAGGATAGGATAAAGCAATCCTTCTGCCCCCCCCCCCCCCTTAAAAGATCTAGATGCACTATTGTAAAGTGGCTGTTCCACTGGATGTCATAAGGTGAATGCACCAATTTGTAAGTCGCTCTGGATAAGAGCGTCTGCTAAATGACTTAAATGTAAATGTAAATGTAATGTACTGTAGCAGTAAAGGTGTAGGAAATGTGTGCTCTTCAGCGAGGCAAAACACTAACCAAGGGATTTGACTTATTTATGTATAGAGCTATATGGTGAACCAGGCTCCACAGATCAAGTGGATATTTTGACCAAACAGGGAAAGAAGAAATTAAACAGTATAGCTAACAGCCCAGTCCAGGAGTAGCGGAGTCTGTCTGTCTGTAGCTAACAGCCCAGTCCAGGAGTAGCGGAGTCTGTCTGTCTGTAGCTAACAGCCCAGTCCAAGAGTAGCGGAGTCTGTCTGTCTGTAGCTAACAGCCCAGTCTCAGAGCAGTGGAGTCTGTCTGTCTGTAGCTAACAGCCCAGTCCAGGAGTAGCGGAGTCTGTCTGTCTGTAGCCAACAGCCCAGTCCAAGAGTAGTGGAGTCTGTCTGTCTGTAGCTAACAGCCCAGTCCCAGAGCAGTGGAGTCTGTCTGTCTGTAGCCAACAGCCCATTCCAAGAGTAGCGGAGTCTGTCTGTCTGTAGCCAACAGCCCAGTCCAGGAGCAGCGGAGTCTGTCTGTCTGTAGCTAACAGCCCAGTCCAGGAATAGCGGAGTCTGTCTGTCTGTAGCCAACAGCCCAGTCCAGGAGTAGCGGAGTCTGTCTGTCTGTAGCTAACAGCCCAGTCCAAGAGCAGCGGAGTCTGTCTGTCTGTAGCCAACAGCCCAGTCCAGGAGTAGCGGAGTCTGTCTGTTTGTAGCCAACAGCCCAGTCCAAGAGTAGTGGAGTCTGTCTGTAGCCAACAGCCCAGTCCAAGAGTAGCGGAGTCTGTCTGTCTGTAGCCAACAGCCCAGTCCAGGAGTAGCGGAGTCTGTCTGTTTGTAGCCAACAGCCCAGTCCAAGAGTAGTGGAGTCTGTCTGTAGCCAACAGCCCAGTCCAAGAGTAGCGGAGTCTGTCTGTCTGTAGCCAACAGCCCAGTCCAGGAGTAGCGGAGTCTGTCTGTTTGTAGCCAACAGCCCAGTCCAAGAGTAGTGGAGTCTGTCTGTAGCCAACAGCCCAGTCCAAGAGTAGTGGAGTCTGTCTGTCTGTAGCCAACAGCCCAGTCTCAGAGCAGTGGAGTCTGTCTGTCTGTAGCTAACAGCCCAGTCTCGGAGCAGCGGAGTCTGTCTGTCTGTAGCTAACAGCCCAGTCCAAGAGTAGTGGAGTCTGTCTGTAGCCAACAGCCCAGTCCAAGAGTAGTGGAGTCTGTCTGTCTGTAGCTAACAGCCCAGTCTCAGAGCAGTGGAGTCTGTCTGTCTGTAGCCAATAGCCCAGTCCAAGAGTAGCGGAGTCTGTCTGTCTGTAGCTAACAGCCCAGTCTCAGAGCAGTGGAGTCTGTCTGTCTGTAGCCAATAGCCCAGTCCAAGAGTAGTGGAGTCTGTCTGTCTGTCTGTAGCTAACAGCCTAGTCCAAGAGCAGTGGAGTCTGTGGTTGAATGTGTGTTGCTTGTCTGTCTGTGTGCTATGCTATTATAGGCCTTTAAATGGGCCTCCACTCAGCCTCCTCCACTTCCTCAACATGTAGCCTAGGACAACTTCTAATTGGATGTCAAGGGCAGTCGCCAAGGAGACGTCTCTGTCTTGGCCAATAAGAGGGATGGCGGTGAGGAGACGAGAGCTGAGCTCACAACTACTACTAACTGGACTGCTGGAGTCAGAGGATGGAGGAGTGTGTGTGTGTGTGTGTGTGTGTGTGTGTCTGTGTCTGTGTCTGTGTCTGTGTCTGTGTGTGTGTGTGTGTGTGTGTGTGTGTGTGTGTGTGTGTGTGTGTGTGTGTGTGTGTGTGTGTGTCCAACCTAGCAGGTGTTTCCGGGAAGAACGTAGAGAGATAAAAAATGATCTAAAAAGGAAAGAGCTCTCACCACCGATCTGAAGTGAAGTGTTCCACTTTACTACCGTAACCCGGTGTTCTCGACCATGCATAGGTCCACTTTACCACCGTAACCTGGTGTTCTCGACCATGCATAGGTCCACTTTACCACCGTAAAACAGTGTTCTCGACCATGCATAGGTCCACTTTACCACCGTAACCCGGTGTTCCCGACCATGCATAGATCCACTTTACCACCGTAACCCAGTGTTCTCGACCATGCATAGATCCGCTTTACCACCATAACCCGGTGTTCTCGACCATGCTTACCACCGTAACCCAGTGTTCTCGACCATGCATAGATCCACTTTACCACCGTAACCCAGTGTTCCCGACCATGCATAGATCCACTTTACCACCGTAACCCAGTGTTCTCGACCATGCATAGATCCACTTTACCACCGTAACCCAGTGTTCCCGACCATGGATAGATCCACTTTACCACCGTAACCCAGTGTTCTCGACCATGCATAGATCCACTTTATCACCGTAACCCAGTGTTCTCGACCATGCATAGATCCACTTTACCACCGTAACCCAGTGTTCTCGACCATGGATAGATCCACTTTACCACAATAACCCAGTGTTCTCGACCATGCATAGATCCACTTTACCACCGTAACCCAGTGTTCTCGACCATGTATAGATCCACTTTACCACCGTAACCCAGTGTTCTCGACCATGAATTGATCCACTTTACCACCGGAACCCAGTGTTCTCGACCATGCTTACCACCGTAACCCAGTGTTCCCGACCATGCTTACCACCGTAACCCAGTGTTCTCGACCATGCTTACCACCGTAACCCGGTGTTCTCGACCATGCTTACCACCATAACCCAGTGTTCTCGACCATGGATAGATCCACTTTACCACCGTAACCCAGTGTTCTCGACCATGCATAGATCCACTTTACCACCGTAACCCAGTGTTCTCGACCATGCATAGATCCACTTTACCACCGTAACCCAGTGTTCTCGACCATGAATAGATCCACTTTACCACCGGAACCCAGTGTTCCCGGCCATGCTTACCACAGTAACCCAGTGTTCCCGACCATGCTTACCACCGTAACCCGGTGTTCTCGACCATGCTTACCACCGTAACCCGGTGTTCTCGACCATGCTTACCACCGTAACCCGGTGTTCTCGACCATGCTTACCACCGTAACCCAGTGTTCTCGACCATGCATAGATCCACTTTACCACCGTAACCCGGTGTTCTCGACCATGCATAGATCCACTTTACCACCGTAACCCAGTGTTCTCGACCATGCATAGATCAACTTTACCACCGTAACCCAGTGTTCCCGACCATGGATAGATCCACTTTACCACCGTAACCCAGTGTTCTCGACCATGCATAGATCCACTTTACCACAGTAACCCAGTGTTCTCGACCATGAATAGATCCACTTTACCACAGTAACACAGTGTTCTCGACCATGCATAGATCCACTTTACCACCGTAACCCAGTGTTCCCGACCATGCATAGATCCACTTTACCACCGTAACCCAGTGTTCTCGACCATGCATAGATCCACTTTACCACAGTAACACAGTGTTCTCGACAATGAATAGATCCACTTTACCACCGTAACCCGGTGTTCTCGACCATGCATAGATCCACTTTACCACCGTAACCCGGTGTTCTCGACCATGCATAGATCCACTTTACCACCGTAACCCGGTGTTCTCGACCATGAATAGATCCACTTTACCACCGTAACCCGGTGTTCTCGACCATGCATAGATCCACTTTACCACCGTAACCCAGTGTTCCCGACCATGGATAGATCCACTTTACCACCGTAACCCAGTGTTCTCGACCATGCATAGATCCACTTTACCACAGTAACCCAGTGTTCTCGACCATGAATAGATCCACTTTACCACAGTAACACAGTGTTCTCGACCATGCATAGATCCACTTTACCACCGTAACCCAGTGTTCCCGACCATGCATAGATCCACTTTACCACCGTAACCCAGTGTTCTCGACCATGCATAGATCCACTTTACCACAGTAACACAGTGTTCTCGACCATGCATAGATCCACTTTACCACCGTAACCCAGTGTTCTCGACCATGCATAGATCCACTTTACCACCGGAACCCAGTGTTCTCGACCATGCATAGATCCACTTTACCACCCTAACCCAGTGTTCCCGACCATGCATAGATCCACTTTACCACCGTAACCCGGTGTTCTCGACCATGCATAGATCCACTTTACCACCCTAACCCAGTGTTCCCGACCATGCATAGATCCACTTTACCACCGTAACCCAGTGTTCTCGACCATGCATAGATCCACTTTACCACCCTAACCCAGTGTTCCCGACCATGCATAGATCCACTTTACCACCGTAACCCAGTGTTCTCGACCATGGATAGATCCACTTTACCACCGTAACCCGGTGTTCCCGACCATGCATAGATCCACTTTACCACCCTAACCCAGTGTTCTCGACCATGCATAGATCCACTTTACCACCGTAACCCAGTGTTCCCGACCATGCATAGATCCACTTTACCACCGTAACCCAGTGTTCTCGACCATGCATAGATCCACTTTACCACCGTAACCCGGTGTTCCCGACCATGCATAGATCCACTTTACCACCGTAACCCGGTGTTCTCGACCATGCATAGATCCACTTTACCACCGTAACCCGGTGTTCTCGACCATGCATAGATCCACTTTACCACCGTAACCCGGTGTTCTCGACCATGAATAGATCCACTTTACCACCGTAACCCAGTGTTCTCGACCATGCATAGATCCACTTTACCACCGTAACCCAGTGTTCTCGACCATGCATAGATCCACTTTACCACCGTAACCCGGTTGTAAGAGCTGTCGCTCTCCTCATCCTCGGATGAGGTGAGGAGAGAAGGATCTTCGGACCAAAATGCGGAGTCAGGGAAATAAGCCATTTTTATTACAAATACGACGTAGACTAAAACAAAACAAAACACTTTCAAAACTTACAAAATAACAAAACGACGTTGACGCAACCTGAACATAAACTTACATAGACAAACGTAAACTCACGAACAGGAACGGACATCGAAACATACGAACAGCCAAACAGCTCCAAAAGTGAATACATCGAACATAAACGAAGACATCACAGGAGACAATCCCCCACAAACAAACAGTGAGAATGCCCTACCTAAATATGACTCTTGATTAGAGGAAAATGCAAACCACCTGCCTCTAATCAAGAGCCATACCAGGCAAACCGAAACCAACATAGAAACAGATAACATAGACTGCCCACCCAAAACACATGCCCTGACCAAAAACACATAAAAACTAACATAAATAGGTCAGGACTGTTACAGTACCCCCCCCCCAAGGTGCGAACGCCGGGCGCACCAGCACAAAGTCCAGGGGAGGGTCCGGGTGGGCAGTTGACCACGGTGGTGGTTCCGGTTCAGGACGCTGTCCCCGCACCACCATAGTCACTCCCCTCTTCTTTCTACCCCTTCTACTCACCACCCTAACACTCCCTTCCCCTAAATAAACAGCTAGCACCGGGACAAGGGGCAGCACCGGGACAAGGGGTAGCACCGGGACAAGGGGCAGCACCAGAACAAGGGGCAGCACCAGGATAAGGACCATCACTGGAATAAGGGGCAGCACCGGGACAAGGGGCAGCACCGGGACAAGGGGCAGCACCGGGACAAGGGGCAGCACCGGGACAAGGGGCAGCACCGGGACAAGGGGCAGCACCGGGACAAGGGGCAGCACCGGGACAAGGGGCAGCACCGGGACAAGGGGCAGCACCGGGACAAGGGGCAGCACCGGGACAAGGGGCAGATCCCGGCTGAAGGACTCTGGCAGGTCCTGTTTGGACGGCTCTGGCAGGTCCATGCAGGCTGACGGCTCTCGACGCTCATGGCAGACTGACGACTCTCTACGCTCATGGCAGGCTGACGGCTCTCGACGCTCATGGCAGGCTGACGGCTCTCGACGCTCATGGCAGGCTGACGGCTCTCGACGCTCATGGCAGGCTGACGGCTCTCGACGCTCATGGCGCTCTGACGGCTCTGGCTGCTCATGGCTCTCTGACGGCTCTGGCTGCTCATGGCTCACTGACGGCTCTGGCTGCTCATGGCTCTTTGACGGCTCTGGCTGCTCATGGCTCTCTGACGGCTCTGGCTGCTCATGGCTCTCTGACGGCTCTGGCTGCTCATGGCTCTCTGACGGCTCTGGCTGCTCATGGCTCGCTGGCGGCTCTGGCAGATCCTGTCTGATTGGCGGCTCTGGCAGATCCTGTCTGGTTGGCGGCTCTGGCAGATCCTGTCTGGTTGGCGGCTCTGGCAGATCCTGTCTGGTTGGCGGCTCTGGCAGATCCTGTCTGGAGGGCGGCTCTAGCGGCTCCTGTCTGGCTGACGGCTCTAGCGGCTCCTGTCTGGCGGATGGCTCTGTAGGCTCATGGCAGACGGGCGGCTTTGCAGGCTCATGGCAGACGGGCGGCTTTGCAGGCTCCTGGCAGACGGATGGCTCAGACGGCGCTGGGGAGACGGATGGCTCAGATGGCGCTGGGGAGACGGATGGCTCAGATGGCGCTGGGGAGACGGATGGCTCAGATGGCGCTGGGGAGACGGATGGCTCAGATGGCGCTGGGGAGACGGATGGCTCTGGCCGGATACGGCGCACTGTAGACCTGGTGCGTGGTGCCGGAACTGGAGGCACCGGGCTAATGATAAGCACCCTCCTACTAGTGCGTGGAGCAGGGACAGGGCACACTGAACTCTCAAAGCGTACTCTATACCTGGTGCGTGGTACCGGCACTGGTGGCACCTGGCTGAGGGCACGCACCTCAGGACTAGTACGGGGAGAAGTGACAGTGTGTACAGGACTTAGGAGACGCACAGGTGGCTTAGTGCGTGGGGCCGGAACTGGAGGCACTGAACTGGATACACGCACTATAGGGAGAGTGCGTGGAGGAGGAACAGGGCTCTGGAAATGCACTGGTAGCCTAGTGCGTAGTGTAGGCACTGTAGGTACTAGGCTGGGGCGGGGAGGTGGCGCCGGAAATACCGGACCGTGCAGGCGTACTGGCTCTCTTGAGCATTGAGCCTGCCCAACCTTACCTGGTTGAATGCTCCCGGTCGCCCGCCCAGTGCGGGGAGGTGGAATAACCCGCACCGGGCTGTGTAGGCGAACCGGGGAAACCATGCGTAAGGCAGGTGCCATGTATGCCGGCCCGAGGAGACGCACTGGAGACCAGACGCGTTGAGCCGGCCTCATGACACCTGGCTCAATGCCCAATCTCGCCCTACCAGTGCGGGGAGGTGGAATAACCCGCACCGGCCTATGCACACGTACAGGAGACACCGTGCGCTCTACTGCGTAACACGGTGTCTGCCCGTACTCCCGCTCTCCACGGTTAGCCTGGGAAGTGGGCGCAGGTCTCCTACCTGCCCTTGGCCCACTACCCTTTAGCCCCCCCCCAAGAAATTTTTGGGAGTTACTCACGGGCTTTTCGGGCTTCCGTGCAAGACGTGTCCCCTCATAATTCCGGTTCCTCTCTCCGGTAGCCTCCGCTCTCCTCAGTGCCTCCAGCTGTTCCCATGGGAGGCGATCTCTACCCGCTAGGATCTCCTCCCATGTGTAGACACCCTTTCCATCCAGAACATCGTCCCATGTCCATTGCTCCTTCTTCTGTCCCTTACTCCGTTTATTTTTCCCATACCGCTTGGTCACATTTTCTTGGTGGGTGATTCTGTAAGAGCTGTCGCTCTCCTCATCCTCGGATGAGGTGAGGAGAGAAGGATCTTCGGACCAAAATGCGGAGTCAGGGAAATAAGCCATTTTTATTACAAATACGACGTAGACTAAAACAAAACAAAACACTTTCAAAACTTACAAAATAACAAAACGACGTTGACGCAACCTGAACATAAACTTACATAGACAAACGTAAACTCACGAACAGGAACGGACATCGAAACATACGAACAGCCAAACAGCTCCAAAAGTGAATACATCGAACATAAACGAAGACATCACAGGAGACAATCCCCCACAAACAAACAGTGAGAATGCCCTACCTAAATATGACTCTTGATTAGAGGAAAATGCAAACCACCTGCCTCTAATCAAGAGCCATACCAGGCAAACCGAAACCAACATAGAAACAGATAACATAGACTGCCCACCCAAAACACATGCCCTGACCAAAAACACATAAAAACTAACATAAATAGGTCAGGACTGTTACACCGGTGTTCTCGACCATGCGTACCACCGTAACCCAGTGTTCCCGACCATGCATAGATCAACTTTACCACCGTAACCCGGTGTTCCCGACCATGCTTACCACCGTAACCCAGCGTTCCCGACCATGCTTCCCACCGTAACCCAGCGTTCCCGACCATGCTTACCACCGTAACCCAGTGTTCCCGACCATGCTTACCACCGTAACCCAGTGTTCCCGACCATGCATAGATCCACTTTACCACCGTAACCCGGTGTTCCCGACCATGCATAGATCCACTTTACCACCGTAACCCAGTGTTCCCGACCATGCATAGATCCACTTTACCACCGTAACCCAGTGTTCCCGACCATGCATAGATCCACTTTACCACCGTAACCCAGTGTTCCCGACCATGCATAGATCCACTTTACCACCGTAACCCAGCGTTCCCGACCATGCATAGATCCACTTTACCACCGTAACCCAGTGTTCCCGACCATGCATAGGTCCACTTTACCACCGTAACCCAGCGTTCCCGACCATGCATAGATCCACTTTACCACCGTAACCCAGTGTTCCCGACCATGCATAGATCCACTTTACCACCGTAACCCAGCGTTCCCGACCAAGGACAGACAAGATAAAACAGGGGGGTTGAACGCTTCGTTAATGCGCTCTAGCAGACAGATGTTTTTGTGCTAATTTGGGCCTTATTTTCGTGCGTATCCGAAATGGCACCCTATTCCCTAAATAGTGCCCTTCTTCTGACCGGAGCCCCTATAGACTGGTCAAAAGGAGTGCACTATATAGGGAATAGGGTGCCATTTGTGCATTAGCGTAGAGATGCAAGAGAGGGGAAAAAGGCAGATGCTTTCTGCTTTGTAGGACCTCCATGTCACTGGGAGAAATTAAGGATTCACAGACCTTGGTCCTTCATGTGTGTGTATGTGTGTCAGCCAGGGAGTCTGTCCACAGCTTTGTCCGTAATGTGTGTGTCCGTCCATGTGTATGTGTGTGTCAGGCAGGGAGTCTGTCCACAGCTTTGTCCGTAATGTGTGTGTCCGTCCATGTGTGTATGTGTGTGTCAGGCAGGGAGTCTGTCCACAGCTTTGTCCGTAATGTGTGTGTCCATCCATGTGTGTATGTGTGTGTCAGGCAGGGAGTTTGTCCACAGCTTTGTCCTTAATGTGTGTGTCCTTCCATGTGTGTATGTGTGTGTCAGCCAGGGAGTCTGTCCACAGCTGCTCCACGTTTCCACTGTGTTGTTCAGTGAGACTGCTAGCCAAGCCTGGACTGGGTGCATGGAACAGTGGAAGAGAGGGTAAGTCTGTCTCACTCACACACACACACACACACACACACACACACACACACACATCATTCCACACCGCACCACTCCTCTGCTACACTCCTGTGCTGTAAATGTGTTGATTTTTCCACAACAAAATGCCAATGAATTACATGTGTGTGTGTGTGTGTGTGTGTGTGTGTGTGTCTGGCTGCGTGTGTCTGGCTGCGTGTGTCTAAATCAGGACTGTGAGGACAGGTTTAGCAGCCTGTACTGGAAAACACAGCATATGTCACCGTGAGGGAGAGAAAGGCTTCCTACATGCAAACCATCTGTCCTGGGACAGCCAAGGCAAAACACCACTCTGTTTGATCCTTTGGCAATGTAGACAAGTATACAACGGCCTGCTACAAACATAAATAAAGTACTAAAGTATGAATGTATGTAACGGCGATCCTCCTCCTCTCCCTCTTCGGGAAAGGAGGAGTATTGAGGGAACCAAGGCGCAGCGAAGTTTGAACACATATTTATTATACAAGACGAAAACGAACACGAACTACACTTGAAATGATACAAAATAACAAACGACGTTGACTGACCTAAACATGAGAACTTACATAGACACGAAGAACGCACGAATAGGAAACAGACTACATAAACCGAACAAACCGTATACAGTTCCGTATGGTGCAAACATAACACAAACACGGAAGACAATCACCCACAACGAACACTGTGACAACGCCTACCTAAATATGACTCTTAATTAGAGGAACGCCAAACACCTGCCTCTAATTAAGAGCCATACCAGGCAACCCAAAACCAACACAGAAACAGAAAACATAGAATGCCCACCCAACCTCACGTCCTGACCAACTAACACACATAACAACTAACATAAATAGGTCAGGAACGTGACATTACCCCCCCCACAAGGTGCGAACTCCGGACGCACCAGCACAAAGTCTAGGGGAGGGTCTGGGTGGGCATCTAACCACGGTGGTGGCTCAGGCTCCGGGCGAGGTCCCCACCCCACCATAATCCATCCTAGCTTCCTCCCTCTAAAAATGTCCACCCTCTTTTTACCCCCACAAAATCCTCTTAATAACCTCACTAATAAGGACAGCACCGGGACAGAGAGATAAATCAAGACAGAGGGATAGATAAGAATATAGAGGTAGATCAAGATAGAGAGGGAGATCAGGATAGAGGGGCAACTCCGGACTGAAAGGCAGCTCCGGACAGAGAGACAGCTCTGGACTGATGGGCAGTTCTGGGTATCTAGCCGTTTCAGGCTGAAGGGCAGCTCATGGCTGACTGACGAATCTCGACGCTCATGGCTGGCTGACGGCTCTCGACGCTCATGGCAGGCTGACGGCTCTCGACGCTCATGGCAGGCTGACGGCTCTCGACGCTCATGGCAGGCTGACGGCTCTCGACGCTCATGGCAGGCTGACGGCTCTCGACGCTCATGGCAGGCTGACGGCTCTCGACGCTCATGGCAGGCTGACGGCTCTCGACGCTCATGGCGCTCTGACGGCTCTCGACGCTCATGGCGCTCTGACGGCTCTGGCTGCTCATGGCTCTGACGGCTCTGGCTGCTCATGGCTCTCTGACGGCTCTGGCTGCTCATGGCTCTCTGACGGCTCTGGCTGCTCATGGCTCGCTGGCGGCTCTGGCAGATCCTGTCTGGTTGGCGGCTCTGGCAGATCCTGTCTGGTTGGCGACTCTGGCAGATCCTGTCTGGTTGGCGACTCTGGCAGATCCTGTCTGGTTGGCGACTCTGGCAGATCCTGTCTGGTTGGCGACTCTGGCAGATCCTGTCTGGTTGGCGACTCTGGCAGATCCTGTCTGGTTGGCGACTCTGGCAGATCCTGTCTGGTTGGCGACTCTGGCAGATCCTGTCTGGTTGGCGACTCTGGCAGATCCTGTCTGGTTGGCGACTCTGGCAGATCCTGTCTGGTTGGCGACTCTGGCAGATCCTGTCTGGTTGGCGACTCTGGCAGATCCTGTCTGGTTGGCGACTCTGGCAGATCCTGTCTGGTTGGCGACTCTGGCAGATCCTGTCTGGTTGGCGACTCTGGCAGATCCTGTCTGGTTGGCGACTCTGGCAGATCCTGTCTGGTTGGCGACTCTGGCAGATCCTGTCTGGTTGGCGACTCTGGCAGATCCTGTCTGGTTGGCGACTCTGGCAGATCCTGTCTGGTTGGCGACTCTGGCAGATCCTGTCTGGCTGACGGCTCTAGCGGCTCCTGTCTGGCTGACGGCTCTAGCGGCTCCTGTCTGGCTGACGGCTCTAGCGGCTCCTGTCTGGCGGATGGCTCTGTAGGCTCATGGCAGACGGGCGGCTTTGCAGGCTCATGGCAGACGGGCGGCTTTGCAGGCTCCTGGCAGACGGATGGCTCAGACGGCGCTGGGGAGACGGATGGCTCAGATGGCGCTGGGGAGACGGATGGCTCAGATGGCGCTGGGGAGACGGATGGCTCAGATGGCGCTGGGGAGACGGATGGCTCTGGCCGGATACGGTAGACTGTAGACCTGGTGCGTGGTGCCGGAACTGGAGGCACCGGGCTAAGGATAAGCACCTTCCTACTAGTGCAGGGAGCAGGGACAGGGCACACTGTATTCTCAAAGCCCACTCTATAACTGATGCGTGGTACCGGCACTGTTGACGCCGGGCTGAGGACAAGCACATCAGGATTAGTAGGGGGAGAAGATACAGTTTGTACAGGGCTCTGGAGACGCACTGGTAGCTTAGTGCGTGGGGCCGGAACTGGAGGCACCGGGCTAGATACACGCACTACAGGGAGAGTGCGTGGAGGAGGAACAGGGCTCAGGATACGCACTGGTAGCCTAGTGCGTAGTGTAGACACTGTAGGTACTAGGCTGGGGCGGGGAGGTGGTGCCGGAAATACCGGACCGTGGAGGCGTACTGGCACTCTTGAGCATTGAACCCGCCCAACCTTACCTGGTTGAATGCTCCCGGTTGCCCGACCAGTGCGGGGAGGTGGAATAACCCGCACCGGGCTATGTAGGCGAACCGGGGAAACCATGCGTAAGGCCGGTGCCATGTATGCCGGCCCGAGGAGACGCACTGGAGACCAGACGCGTTGAGCCGGCCTCATGACACCTGGCTCAATACTCAATCTAGCCCTACCAGTGCGGGGAGGTGGAATAACCCGCACTGGGCTATGCACTCTTACAGGAGACACCGTGCGCTCTACTGCGTAACACGGCGCCTGCCCGTACTCCCGCTCTCCACGGTAAGCCTGGGAAGTGGGCGCAGGTCTCCTACCTGCCCTTGGCCCACTACCTCCTATCCCCCCCCCAAGAAATTTTTGGGAATTACTTACGGGCTTTTTTGGCTTCCGTGCCAGACGCGTTCCCTCATAGCTCCGTTTCCTCTCCCCGGTAGCCTCTGCTCTCCTCAGTGCCTCCAGCTGTTCCCATGGGAGGCGATCCCTACCAGCCAGGATCTCCTCCCAAGTGTAGCAACCCTTTCCGTCCAATACATCGTCCCATGTCCATTGCTCCTTCTTCTCCTGTCCCTTTCTCCGTTGACTCCGCTGCTTGGCTCTGGAGTGGTGGGTGATTCTGTAACGGCTGTCCTCCTCTTCTTCATCCGAAGAGGAGCAGGGATTGAACCAAGGCGCAGTGGAGTTTGAATACATACTGAATTTAATGACAAGACGGGAAAAACACGAACTTGACTATACACTAACAAAACAAATAAATGGTGTAGAACAGATCTGAACGACGGACTCACAGAACACACGAGAACGCACGAACAGGGAAAAAGCCTACACATAAATGACACTTAACAAACAAACCGAAACCAGTCCCGTGTGGCGCAACGACATACACAAACTCAGGAGACAATCACCCACAACGAACACTGTGACAACGCCTACCTAAATATGACTCTTAATTAGAGGAACGCCAAACACCTGCCTCTAATTAAGAGCCATACCAGGCAACCCAAAACCAACACAGAAACAGAAAACATAGAATGCCCACCCAACCTCACGTCCTGACCAACTAACACACATAACAACTAACATAAATAGGTCAGGAACGTGACAATGTACATTATTAAAGTACTGTATATACATTCTACTCCATACTAAAGTACTGTATATACAATCTGCTCCATACTAAAGTACTGTATATACATTCTGCTCCATACTAAAGTACTCTATATATATTCTACTCAATACTAAAGTAATGTATATACATTCTGCTTCATACTAAAGTACTGTATATACATTCTGCTCCATACTAAAGTACTGTATATACATTCTGCTCCAAACTAAAGTACTGTATATACATTCTGCTAAATACTAAAGTACTGTATATACGTTCTGCTCCATACTAAAATACTGTATATACATTCTGCTCCATACTAAAGTACTGTATATACATTCTGCTCCAAACTAAAGTACTGTATATACATTCTGCTAAATACTAAAGTACTGTATATAGGTTCTGCTCCATACTAAAGTACTGTATATACATTCTGCTCCATACTAAAGTACTGTATATGCATTCTGCTAAATACTAAAGTACTGTATATACGTTCTGCTTCATACTACAGTACTGTATATACATTCTGCTCTATACTAAAGTACTGTATATACATTCTGGTCCAAACTAAAGTACTGTATATATGTTCTGCTCCATACTAAAGTACTGTATATACATTCTGCTTAATACTACAGTACTGTATATACATTCTGCTCAATACTAAAGTACTGTATATACATTCTACTCAATACTAAAGTATTGTATATACATTCTGCTAAATACTACAGTACTGTATATACATTCTGCTAAATACTAAAGTACTGTATATACATTCTACTCAATACTAAAGTACTGTATGTACATTCTACTCAATACAGCAGGTAAACACCCTGTCTGATATACAGCAGGTAAACTCAACCATACATCCTGTCTGATATACAGCAGGTAAACATCCTGTCTGATATACAGCAGGTAAACATCCTGTCTGATATACAGCAGGTAAACATCCTGTCTGATATACAGCAGGTAAACATCCTGTCTGATATACAGCAGGTAAACATCCTGTCTGATATACAGCAGGTAAACATCCTGTCTGATATACAGCAGGTAAACATCCTGTCTGATATACAGCAGGTAAACATCCTGTCTGATATACAGCAGGTAAACATCCTGTCTGATATACAGCAGGTAAACATCCTGTCTGATATACAGCAGGTAAACACCCTGTCTGATATACAGCAGGTAAACTCAACCATACATCCTGTCTGATATACAGCAGGTAAACATCCTGTCTGATATACAGCAGGTAAACATCCTGTCTGATATACAGCAGGTAAACATCCTGTCTGATATACAGCAGGTAAACATCCTGTCTGATATACAGCAGGTAAACATCCTGTCTGATATACAGCAGGTAAACATCCTGTCTGATATACAGCAGGTAATTATTGCTAGAGTGGTACAGTAATAAAAACATTCTTCGGTTGAAGTGCTTTTGCATCATATTTGCATCATTGGTCTTGATAGTAATTCATGTTGGTATGCAGTCTTACATTGTATTTAGGGCGGCAGGTAGCCTAGTGGTTAGAGCGTTGGGCCAGTAACCAAAAGTTACCCCGAGCTGACAAGGTCAAAATCTGTCATTCTGCTCCTGAACAAGGCAGTTAACCCACTGTTCCCCGGTAAGCCGTCATTGTAAATATGAATTTGTTCTTAACTGACTTGCCTAGTTAAATAAAGGTAAAAAAATATATATATATTTTCATTATCCCATACTCAACAGTCATTATTACAGTAATAATACTGTAGATGTGGTTTATACCTGACACCTCTGTGTGTATGGGAATGATCATAGACTATGGTTCCTCCGGTGTGTGTGTGTGTGTGTGTGTGTGTGTGTGTGTGTGTGTGTGTGTGTGTGTGTGTGTGTGTGTGTGTGTGTGTGTGTGTGTGTGTGTGTGTGTGTGTGTGTGTGTGTGTGTGTGTGTGTGTGTGCGTGCGTGCGTGCGTTTACAGTGTTGGTAGGTGTGTGTGTGTGTGTGTTTACAGTGTTGGTTGGTGTGTAGGTGTGCGTGTGTGTGTGTTTACAGTGTTGGTTGGTGTGTAGGTGTGCGTGTGTGTGTGTTTACTGTGTTGGTTGGTGTGTAGGTGGGCTGCGTGTGTGTGTGTGTGTTTTAGAACACCATGGGAATTTTTGACCTAGAAATAGAAAGTGTGTGGGAGATGATTCTCCTTTTGAAGAGCCCCACAACAATATCTCACCTCCATCACAGCATTTTGCACAGTTGATGAAATCTTCATCTGAGAGTTGTGTCAGTGGAACGAGGGGGGGGGGCATTTAGGTTATCACTTAGATATTTTAGAATTACTGCTGAACGCTGAATAATGCACTATTCAGAGGAATACGGCTAATTCATTTAGGGGAGAGGTTGGGGAGAAGGGAGGGAGATGGGGAATGGCAGGAGAGAGAAGGGGAATGACGGGAGAGAGAAGGGGAATGTCAAGAGAGAGAAGGGGAATGACGAATGACAGGAGAGAGAAGGGGAATGACAGGAGAGAGAAGGGGAATGACGAATGACAGGAGAGAGAAGGGGAATGGCAGGAGAGAGAAGGGGAATGACAGGAGAGAGAAGGGGAATGGCGGCAGAGAGAAGGGGAATGACAGGAGAGAGAAGGGGAATGACAGGAGAGAGAAGGGGAATGACGGGAGAGAGAAGGGGAATGACAGGAGAGAGAAGGGGAATGGCAGGAGAGAGATAGGGAATGACAGGAGAGAGAAGGGGAATGACAGGAGAGAGAAGGGGAATGACGGGAGAGAGAAGGGGAATGACAGGAGAGAGAAGGGGAATGGCGGCAGAGAGAAGGGGAATGACAGGAGAGAGAAGGGGAATGACAGGAGAGAGAAGGGGAATGACGGGAGAGAGAAGGGGAATGACAGGAGAGAGAAGGGGAATGACGAATGACAGGAGAGAGAAGGGGAATGGCAGGAGAGAGAAGGGGAATGACAGGAGAGAGAAGGGGAATGGCGGCAGAGAGAAGGGGAATGACAGGAGAGAGAAGGGGAATGACAGGAGAGAGAAGGGGAATGACGGGAGAGAGAAGGGGAATGACAGGAGAGAGAAGGGGAATGGCAGGAGAGAGATAGGGAATGACAGGAGAGAGAAGGGGAATGACAGGAGAGAGAAGGGGAATGACAGGAGAGAGAAGCGGAATGACATGAGAGAGAAGGGGAATGAATGACAGGAGAGAAAGAAAGAGAGAGAGAGAGAGAGAGAGAGAGATGAAGCTGCTCACTCTTAGAAGGTCTCTACTGGGATACTGGGAAGAGTGGCATCAGCTGTGGGCAGGATGCAGGGATGGAGGGATGGAGGGAGAGAGAAAAAGAGAGAGAGAGAGCAGGATGGTTAAGGTGGGCAGAGCAGCACCAGTCCAGGCTCTAGACACAACAACACTATCCAGGCAGGCAGGAAGACAGGCAGGCAGGCAGGCAGGCAGGAAGACAGGCAGGCAGGCAGGCAGGCAGGAAGACAGGCAGGCAGGCAGGCAGGCAGCAGGCCTAGGGCCAGAAGCCACTGGTCAACATCGTCAATACACACACACACACACAAGTCAACACCACTGATGTTACACAATGAGCTCAGCGGTGGTTGAGTCATCATGAGATGCCATGGCAGGATGAGTTTGGAAGGTATTCAAGCAAACCAAATACAAAACAATGTGATTCTGGCTGTTTGTCACAAGGATTGTGTCAACAGCCCCCACTGCTGCCCCACAACTGCAAACACACACACACACACACACACACACACACACACACACACACACACACACACACACACACACACACACACACACACACACACACGCACACACACACACACACACACACACACACACACACACACACACACACGCATTTTGCAGAGAGAGGTTGAGTCCTCACACAAACACATAGACACTTGTTTAACCAGCCTGGAATGCTGTCAGATGACTGGTATTTAACCCAAAACCTTTCAGATTAACTGTATTTTTCTCACGTCTATCTCTCTCACCCTCTCTCACCCTCTCTCACCCTCTCTCACCCTCTCCCTCTGACGTGGCTGGTGTCTGTGTAATGATATACACTGTCAGGTTTAAAGCGATACACACCTGGCTTATTAACACAACATGTAGAAAATAGTTTGAGCCATTATCTCAGAGAGACTTCAGCTAGCTGGCTAATTTGATGGTGGCTGGAGAATAAAGAAATAGGCAGCTATGGACGTTCAGGTAGGCAGTACGGCCTTCTTCTCACTCAATACAAAGTGCAAATGAGTGTGTCTTGTGGATGATTACATTCATGACTAGTAGTTTGACTATCAACAGCCAGAAGGATAATGGTCATGACTAGTAGTTTGACTATCAACAGCCAGAAGGATAATGGTCATGAATAGTAGTTTGACTCTCAACAGCCAGAAGGATAATGATCATGACTAGTAGTTTGACTATCAACAGCCAGAAGGATAATGGTCATAACTAGTAGTTTGACTATCAACAGCCAGAAGGATAATGGTCATGACTAGTAGTTTGACTATCAACAGCCAGAAGGATAATGGTCATGACTAGTTGTTTGACTATCAACAGCCAGAAGGATAATGGTCATGACTAGTAGTTTGACTATCAACAGCCAGAAGGATAATGGCCATGACTAGTAGTTTGACTATCAACAGCCAGAAGGATAATGGTCGTGTCTGGTAGTTTGACTATCCAGAAGGATAATGGTCATGACTAGTAGTTTGACTATCAACAGCCAGAAGGATAATGGTCGTGTCTGGCAGTTTGACTATCAACAGCCAGAAGGATAATGGTCGTGTCTGGTAGTTTGACTATCCAGAAGGATAATGGTCATGACTAGTAGTTTGACTATCAACAGCCAGAAGGATAATGGTCATGTCTGGTAGTTTGACTATCCAGAAGGATAATGGTCATGTCTGGTAGTTTGACTATCCAGAAGGTTAATGGTCATGTCTGGTAGTTTGACTATCCATAAGGATAATGGTCATGTCTGGTAGTTTGACTATCCAGAAGGATAATGGTCATGATTAGTAGTTTGACTATCCAGACGGATAATGGTAATGATTAGTAGTTTGACTATCCAGAAGGATAATGGTCGTGTCTGGTAGTTTGACTATCCAGAAGGATAATGGTCATGATTAGTAGTTTGACTATCCAGAAGGATAATGGTCATGTCTGGTAGTTTGACTATCCAGATCCAGAAGGATAATGGTCATGATTAGTAGTTTGACTATCGAGAAGGATAATGGTAATGATTAGTAGTATGACTATCCAGAAGGATAATGGTCGTGTCTGGTAGTTTGACTATCCAGAAGGATAATGGTCATGATTAGTAGTTTGACTATCCAGAAGGATAATGGTCATGTCTGGTAGTTTGACTATCCAGATCTGGAAGGATGATGGTCATGATTAGTAGTTTGACTATCCAGAAAGATAATGGTCATGTCTGGTAGTTTGACTATCCAGAAGGATAATGGTCATGATTAGTAGTATGACTATTCAGAAGGATAATGGTCATGATTAGTAGTTTGACTATCCAGAAGGATAATGGTCATGTCTGGTAGTTTGACTATCCAGATCTAGAAGGATAATGGTCATGATTAGTAGTTTAACTATCCATAAGGATAATGGTCATGATTAGTAGTTTGACTATCCAGAAAGATATGGTCATGTCTGGTAGTTTGACTATCCAGAAGGATAATAGTCATGATTAGTAGTTTGACTATCCAGAAGGATAATGGTCATGACTAGTATTTTGACTATCCAGAAGGATAATGGTCATGACTAGTTGTTTGACTATCCAGAAGGATAATGGTCATGTCTAGTTGTTTGACTATCCAGAAGGATAATGGTCATGTCTAGTTGTTTGACTATCCAGAAGGATAATGGTCATGACTAGTTGTTTGACTATCCAGAAGGATAATGGTCATGTCTAGTTGTTTGACTATCCAGAAGGATAATGGTCATGACTAGTTGTTTGACTATCCAGAAGGATAATGGTCATGACTAGTTGTTTGACTATCCAGAAGGATAATGGTCGTATCTGGTAGTTTGACTATCCAGAAAGATAATGGTCATGATTAGTAGTTTGACTATCCAGAAGGATAATGGTAATGATTAGTAGTTTGACTATCCAGAAGGATAATGGTCATGTCTGGTAGTTTGACTATCCAGATCTAGAAGGATAATGGTCATGATTGGTAGTTTGACTATCCAGAAAGATAATGGTCATGTCTGGTAGTTTGACTATCCAGAAGGATAATGGTCATGATTAGTTGTTTGACTATCCAGAAGGATAATGGTCATGACTAGTTGTTTGACTATCCAGAAGGATAATGGTCATGACTAGTTGTTTGACTATCCAGAAGGATAATGGTAATGTCTAGTTGTTTGACTATCCAGAAGGATAATGGTCATGTCTAGTTGTTTGACTATCCAGAAGGTTAATGGTCATGACTAGTTGTTTGACTATCCAGAAGGATAATGGTCATGACTAGTTATTTGACTATCCAGAAGGATAATGGTCATGTCTAGTAGTTTGACTATCAACAGCCAGAAGGATAATGGTCGTGTCTGGTAGTTTGACTATCCAGAAGGATAATGGTCATGACTAGTAGTTTGACTATCAACAGCCAGAAGGATAATGGTCGTGTCTGGCAGTTTGACTATCAACAGCCAGAAGGATAATGGTCGTGTCTGGTAGTTTGACTATCCAGAAGGATAATGGTCATGACTAGTAGTTTGACTATCAACAGCCAGAAGGATAATGGTCATGTCTGGTAGTTTGACTATCCAGAAGGATAATGGTCATGTCTGGTAGTTTGACTATCCAGAAGGTTAATGGTCATGTCTGGTAGTTTGACTATCCATAAGGATAATGGTCATGTCTGGTAGTTTGACTATCCAGAAGGATAATGGTCATGATTAGTAGTTTGACTATCCAGACGGATAATGGTAATGATTAGTAGTTTGACTATCCAGAAGGATAATGGTCGTGTCTGGTAGTTTGACTATCCAGAAGGATAATGGTCATGATTAGTAGTTTGACTATCCAGAAGGATAATGGTCATGTCTGGTAGTTTGACTATCCAGATCCAGAAGGATAATGGTCATGATTAGTAGTTTGACTATCGAGAAGGATAATGGTAATGATTAGTAGTATGACTATCCAGAAGGATAATGGTCGTGTCTGGTAGTTTGACTATCCAGAAGGATAATGGTCATGATTAGTAGTTTGACTATCCAGAAGGATAATGGTCATGTCTGGTAGTTTGACTATCCAGATCTGGAAGGATGATGGTCATGATTAGTAGTTTGACTATCCAGAAAGATAATGGTCATGTCTGGTAGTTTGACTATCCAGAAGGATAATGGTCATGATTAGTAGTATGACTATTCAGAAGGATAATGGTCATGATTAGTAGTTTGACTATCCAGAAGGATAATGGTCATGTCTGGTAGTTTGACTATCCAGATCTAGAAGGATAATGGTCATGATTAGTAGTTTAACTATCCATAAGGATAATGGTCATGATTAGTAGTTTGACTATCCAGAAAGATATGGTCATGTCTGGTAGTTTGACTATCCAGAAGGATAATAGTCATGATTAGTAGTTTGACTATCCAGAAGGATAATGGTCATGACTAGTATTTTGACTATCCAGAAGGATAATGGTCATGACTAGTTGTTTGACTATCCAGAAGGATAATGGTCATGTCTAGTTGTTTGACTATCCAGAAGGATAATGGTCATGTCTAGTTGTTTGACTATCCAGAAGGATAATGGTCATGACTAGTTGTTTGACTATCCAGAAGGATAATGGTCATGTCTAGTTGTTTGACTATCCAGAAGGATAATGGTCATGTCTAGTTGTTTGACTATCCAGAAGGATAATGGTCATGACTAGTTGTTTGACTATCCAGAAGGATAATGGTCATGACTAGTTGTTTGACTATCCAGAAGGATAATGGTCGTATCTGGTAGTTTGACTATCCAGAAAGATAATGGTCATGATTAGTAGTTTGACTATCCAGAAGGATAATGGTAATGATTAGTAGTTTGACTATCCAGAAGGATAATGGTCATGTCTGGTAGTTTGACTATCCAGATCTAGAAGGATAATGGTCATGATTGGTAGTTTGACTATCCAGAAAGATAATGGTCATGTCTGGTAGTTTGACTATCCAGAAGGATAATGGTCATGATTAGTTGTTTGACTATCCAGAAGGATAATGGTCATGACTAGTTGTTTGACTATCCAGAAGGATAATGGTCATGACTAGTTGTTTGACTATCCAGAAGGATAATGGTAATGTCTAGTTGTTTGACTATCCAGAAGGATAATGGTCATGTCTAGTTGTTTGACTATCCAGAAGGTTAATGGTCATGACTAGTTGTTTGACTATCCAGAAGGATAATGGTCATGACTAGTTATTTGACTATCCAGAAGGATAATGGTCATGTCTAGTTGTTTGACTATTCAGAGTCTAATAAATGGAGTGCTGCCTGACAGAAAAAGTACTCAGGACTCCCTCTTCGTCTTCTGTTGTCTCATAACCAGACTGCATAATAGGAGAGATATTAACATAATAACTAGAATGTATAATAGGAGAGATATTAATATATTAATATAATAACCAGACTCTATAATAGGAGAGATATTAATATATTAATATATTAACCAGACTGTATAATAGGAGAGATATTAATATAATAACCAGACTGTATAATAGGAGAGATATTAACATAATAACCAGACTGTATAATAGGAGAGATATTAATATAATAACTAGAATGTATAATAGGAGAGATATTAATATAATAACCAGACTGTATAATAGGAGAGATATTAATATAATAACCAGACTGTATAGTAGGAGAGATATTAATATAATAACCAGACTGTATAGTAGGAGAGATATTAATATATTAATATAATAACCAGACTGTATAGTAGGAGAGATATTAATATAATAACCAGACTGTATAATAGGAGAGATATTAACATAATAACCAGACTGTATAATAGGAGAGATATTAATATATTAATATAATAACTAGAATGTATAATAGGAGAGATATTAATATAATAACTAGACTGTATAATAGGAGAGATATTAATATAGTAACTAGACTGTATAATAGGAGAGATATTAATATAATAACCAGACTGTATAGTAGGAGAGATATTAATATATTAATATAATAACCAGACTGTATAATAGGAGAGATATTAATATAATAACCAGACTGTATAATAGGAGAGATATTAATATACTAACTAGACTGTATAGTAGGAGATATATTAATATAATAACCAGACTGTATAGTAGGAGAGATATTAATATAATAATATAATAACCAGACTGTTTAATAGGAGAGATATTAATATAATAACCAGACTGTATAGTAGGAGAGATATTAATATAATAACCAGACTGTATAATAGGAGAGATATTAATATAATAACTAGACTGTATAGTAGGAGATATATTAATATAATAACCAGACTGTATAGTAGGATAGATATTAATATAATAATATAATAACCAGACTGTATAATAGGAGAGATATTAATATAATAACCAGACTGTATAGTAGGAGAGATATTAATATATTAATATAATAACCAGACTGTATAATAGGAGAGATAATAATATAATAACCAGACTGTATAATAGGAGAGATATTAATATATTAACCAGACTGTATAGTAGGAGAGATATTAATATAATAACCAGACTGTATAATAGGAGAGATATTAATATAATAACTAGAATGTATAATAGGAGAGATATTAATATAATAACTAGAATGTATAATAGGAGAGATATTAATATAATAACTAGAATGTATAATAGGAGAGATATTAATATAATAACTAGACTGTATAATAGGAGAGATATTAATATAATAACCAGACTGTATAGTAGGAGATATATTAATATAATAACCAGACTGTATAGTAGGAGAGATATTAATATAATAACCAGACTGTATAGTAGGAGATATATTAATATAATAACTAGAATGTATAATAGGAGAGATATTAATATAATAACTAGAATGTATAATAGGAGAGATATTAATATAATAACTAGAATGTATAATAGGAGAGATATTAATATAATAACCAGACTGTATAATAGGAGAGATATTAATATAATAACTAGACTGTATAATAGGAGAGATATTAAAATAATAACCAGACTGTATAATAGGAGAGGTATTAATATAATAACCAGACTGTATAATAGGAGAGATATTAATATATATGTGTGTGTGTGTGTGTGTGTGTGTGTGTGTGTGTGTGTGTGTGTGTGTGTGTGTGTGTGTGTGTGTGTGTGTGTGTGTGTGTGTGTGTGTGTGTGTGTGTGTGTGTAAACCCACCCTGTCCTGTCATACATGCAGGGCAGCATACCTGCTGGTCTGTGTCATAGACGTTGGTTACTCAGCACATAACATCCTCGATCAATGTGTTTGTGCTTGTGGCTCACCGGGAAACCGCACTACCAGAGAGCACTTCAGGGCAGAGAGAGAAAGTGAGAGAGAAAGTGAGAGACAGAAAGCCACAGAGAGACACAGAGAGACACAGAGAGACACAGAGAGAGAGAGAGAGAGAGAGAGAGAGAGAGAGAGAGAGAGAGAGAGAGAGAGAGAGAGAGAGAAAGTGAGAGACAGAAAGCCACAGAGAGACACAGAGAGACACAGAGAGAGAGAGAGAGAGAGAGAGAGAGAGAGAGAGAGAGAGAGAGAGAGAGAGAGAGAGAGAGAGAGAGAGAGAGAGAGAGAGAGAGAGAGAGAGAGAGAGAGAGAGAGAGAGAGAGAGAGAGAGAGAGATGCTGTTCTCTATTAGCCACAATTTTACCTCTCTCTTCTTGAGAGAGATGCTCCTTGGCCCCATAATCATATCAGAACATTTGATTTGATTATTTCACTTTCTCAGACACACAAAGGTTAAATAAGCTCCAGGAATAATTGTATGAGTTATCTTGTTAAATAACCATACAGCCATTAAACAAATGTAATAAACAGTTAATTCACATTGAAACCCTATTGAAATTGCATGATAACAGTTCATTAACGCTACCACCCATGGTTCTCAGGAAGGAGGGGGACTTTGTGGAGCGTCGTTGGAAGGACGTGAGGGTGGGAGACTTGGTGAAGGTGGTGTCTACCGAGATCCTCCCAGCTGACCTGTTGCTTCTCCAGACCTCCGACCCTAACGGGGTGTGTCACGTTGAGACCGCCACCCTGGATGGAGAGACCAACCCAGGACTCTACACACAGGTGAGGATTAATGACAGTCAATGTGTCTTTTGTATTCATGAGTTATAATGAAAGCTTCTGGAATTACAGGTTTGTTTTAATGGATTCTGGAACCATCGAAACACATTCCAGTTCTGGGAACCTGTCCTTCCTGCCTTCTTCCTAATCAGTTTGAATGTGTGTATTTTTCTTTTCAGCGTTTTCCCTTTAAGCCGCAACACTTCAACAGCACAGTAGTCGTTGAAAAACCCAACGACAACCTCAATCATTTCAAAGGTTACATGGTGAGTAACAGTAACAACAACATCAACAACAACATCAACAACACAATTACACTGTATCTAAAGAGTCCAACCAAACCAGTCATGTTGTGTATGAATGAAGCCAAGCTAAATGGATGAACTTCCCTTTACTGTATCTCTCCTGATGCTCTAAAAATAAACATGACTTTACGGCTCTAGCGGCTCCTCATCGACGTTCTTAGAGCCCCATAGCTTTTATAGCAGCTCCTATGTCCACTCTCCAGTCCAGTTAGGCCATAAAGGGAGATAATTCATTATAGGGTGCGTCTAAAATGGCATCCTATTCCCTATGTAGTGCACTACTTTTGGACACACAACAGTGTCCTACATTTGGACGCACTACTTTTGGGTGCCATTTAGGACTCACCCATGGAGAATATATAGGGGGTAATGAATACCTAATGAGACGTGAGTGTAAAAGAATGGTCCCTACTCTGGGTCTCTCTGCAGAGAGACGGCTGATAACAGGAAGTTGGGCTTTGGGATTGACAGTCTGCTGCTGAGAGGGTGTACCGTCAGAAACACAGACCATGCAGCTGGGTTCGTGGTGTACACAGGTGAATATGACCTCTGACCTCTGACCTCTACTGTTACATCTTTACGTTCCTGGTTAAGTTATTAGATTTATGAAGTTTCTTTAATTCCAGCAATAGGAATGTTTGAGTCTTTAAATTGGAACACCAGAAAAGACAACTGAGTGAACACTTACCTGCTTACGACCACGTAGCGGCTCACTAGCGGCCCGCCGCTGGCCAAGTTGGCACGGCTACAACATTTTGCTCATCTCTTGTTTCAGGCCGTGAGACCAAGTCCATATGCTAAATAACTGCAGACCCAGATACAAACGCAGCAAACTGGAACGCAAGATGAACATGGACGTGCTCTTCTGTGTCATTGTACTCTTCATGCCTTATAGGAGCGCTTGGTAAGTTGAACCTACAGTTCACCCCAAACCCAGTACCATACAATCATGGAAACACAATATTTGAAGGATACACATCTACATAAAGACCTGATGATAATATATTTGTAAACCATACCAAGCCGTATAGGAGAACTAGGTAAAATTCACCTACCCTACATTAATTACCATCCAATTACTACCTCATATTGTACTAATATACCTTCCCTATCAACATATAGGTTTACGTACTGATATAGCCAAGACAACTGCATCTTCTAGCAATGCACTGTATAAAGAAGTTAAGTCCCAAATGGTACCTTATTCCCTACATAGTGCACTACTTTCGACCAGAGCCCCATACGCCCTGGCTAAAAAATAGTGGACTAAGTAGGGAATAGGGTGCCATTTGGGACACACACAGATCCCAGGGTTAATAACTAGTTAACTAGACACTGGGCCTGATAGGACAGCTCAAAAGCTTCTGCTCTTTTCTGTCCATAGTAACACACGGATGGGTGGAAGAGGCAAGGCAGGCAAGGAACAAGGGAGGAGGGCGTGGTCAGAACAACACATTCACTAGCCAAGGTTAATGTTCTCATCCACCTCTATAGGAAGACATTTAAACATTGATCAGGACCAGGTCGTAATGTTAACATTCTAATCCATTGACCTTTATACACGCTGTCCCCACCGGCGAACCCTTTTTGGTTCCAGTTAGAACTAATTTGGTGTCCATATAGAACCTCTTTGCGTTAAGGGTTTTACATGGAACTCGAAAGGGTTCTTCTACCTGGAACCAAAAAGGGTTCTTCAAAAGGGTTCTCCTATGGCAAGGTTCAAGATTGCATTTTTTTTCTAAGAGTCTAAAACTTAATGTAAACATTGATCAGGTCCAGCTCCCAAGATTAATGTTGTAATCCTTGGACCTTTATAGGAAGACATTTAAACATCAGTCATTGGCCGGCCATCAGTATATAGAGTGAACAGAAGAAGAGGGTAAGGAGGGAGGAAAATGACAGAAAGAGCCCCTGTTCTGAGTGGGGGGAGTGTGATTAATCCACCTGTCCTTATCCTCCTTTTTCCTTCATACCTTCCTCTCCTCTCATCCTGTTTTTACAATCCAATCCTCTCCTCCTTACCCTCCTCTCATCCTGTTCAAACCCTCCTCTCCTCCTGTTCTTACCATCTTCTCCTCCTGTTATTACCCTCCTCTCCTCCTGTTCTTACCCTCCTCTCCTCCTGTTCTTACCCTCTTCTCCTCTCCTCCTGTTCTTACCCTCTTCTCCTCTCATCCTGTTTTTACAATCCAATCCTCTCCTCCTTACCCTCCTCTCATCCTGTTCAAACCCTCCTCTCCTCCAGTTCTTACCATCTTCTCCTCCTGTTCAAACCCTCCTCTCCTCCTGTTCTTACCATCTTCTCCTCCTGTTCTTACCCTCTTCTCCTTTCCTCCTGTTCTTACCCTCCTTTCCTCCTGTTCTTACCCTCCTCTCCTCCTGTTCTTACCCTCTTCTCCTCTCCTCCTGTTCTTACCCTCCTCTCATCTCATCCTGTTCAAACCCTCCTCTCCTCCTGTTCTTACCATCTTCTCCTCCTGTTCTTACCCTCTTCTCCTCTCCTCCTGTTCTTACCCTCCTCTCATCTCATCCTGTTCAAACCCTCCTCTCCTCCTGTTCTTACCATCTTCTCCTCCTGTTCTCACCCTCTTCTCCTCTCTTCGTGTTATTACCCTCCTCTCCTCCTGTTCTTTACCCTCTTCTCCTCTCTTCCTGTTATTACCCTCCTCTCCTCCTGTTCTTACCCTCCTCTCCTCCTGTTCTTACCCTCCTCTCCTCCTGTTCTTACCCTCCTCTCCTCCTGTTCTTACCCTCTTCTCCTCTCTTCCTGTTATTACCCTCCTCTCCTCCTGTTCTTACCCTCTTCTCCTCTCCTCCTGTTATTACCCTCCTCTCTTCCTGTTATTACCCTCCTCTCCTCCTGTTATTACCCTCCTCTCCTCCTGTTATTACCCTCCTCTCCTCCTGTTCTTACCCTCCTCTCCTCCTGTTCTTACCCTCTTCTCCTCTCTTCCTGTTATTACCCTCCTCTCCTCTCCTCCTGTTATTACCCTCCTCTCCTCCTGTTATTACCCTCCTCTCCTCCTGTTCTTACCCTCCTCTCCTCCTGTTCTTACCCTCCTCTCCTGTTCTTACCCTCCTCTCCTCCTGTTCTTACCCTCCTCTCCTCTCCTCCTGTTCTTACCCTCCTCTCCTCCTGTTCTTACCCTCTTCTCCTCTCTTCCTGTTATTACCCTCCTCTCCTCTCCTCCTGTTCTTACCCTCCTCTCCTCCTGTTCTTACCCTCCTCTCCTCCTGTTCTTACCCTCTTCTCCTCCTGTTCTTACCCTCCTCTCCTCTCCTCCTGTTCTTACCCTCCTCTCCTCCTGTTCTTACCCTCTTCTCCTCTCTTCCTGTTATTACCCTCCTCTCCTCTCCTCCTGTTCTTACCCTCCTCTCCTCCTGTTCTTACCCTCCTCTCCTCCTGTTCTTACCCTCCTCTCCTCCTGTTCTTACCCTCCTCTCCTCCTGTTCTTACCCTCTTCTCCTCTCTTCCTGTTCTTACCCTCCTCTCCTCCTGTTCTTACCCTCCTCTCCTCCTGTTCTTACCCTCCTCTCCTCTCCTCCTGTTCTTACCCTCCTCTCCTCTCCTCCTGTTCTTACCATCCTCTCCTCCTGTTCTTACCCTCTTCTCCTCTCCTCCTGTTATTACCCTCCTCTCTTCCTGTTATTACCCTCCTCTCCTCCTGTTATTACCCTCCTCTCCTCCTGTTATTACCCTCCTCTCCTCCTGTTCTTACCCTCCTCTCCTCCTGTTCTTACCCTCTTCTCCTCTCTTCCTGTTATTACCCTCCTCTCCTCCTGTTCTTACCCTCTTCTCCTCTCCTCCTGTTCTTTACCCTCCTCTCCTCTCCTCCTGTTATTACCCTCCTCTCCTCCTGTTATTACCCTCCTCTCCTCCTGTTCTTACCCTCCTCTCCTCCTGTTCTTACCCTCCTCTCCTGTTCTTACCCTCCTCTCCTCCTGTTCTTACCCTCCTCTCCTCTCCTCCTGTTCTTACCCTCCTCTCCTCCTGTTCTTACCCTCTTCTCCTCTCTTCCTGTTATTACCCTCCTCTCCTCTCCTCCTGTTCTTACCCTCCTCTCATCCTGTTCAAACCCTCCTCTCCTCCTGTTCTTACCATCTTCTCCTCCTGTTCAAACCCTCCTCTCCTCCTGTTCTTACCATCTTCTCCTCCTGTTCTTACCCTCTTCTCCTTTCCTCCTGTTCTTAGCCTCCTTTCCTCCTGTTCTTACCCTCCTCTCCTCCTGTTCTTACCCTCTTCTCCTCTCCTCCTGTTCTTACCCTCCTCTCATCTCATCCTGTTCAAACCCTCCTCTCCTCCTGTTCTTACCATCTTCTCCTCCTGTTCTTACCCTCTTCTCCTCTCTTCCTGTTATTACCCTCCTCTCCTCCTGTTCTTTACCCTCTTCTCCTCTCTTCCTGTTATTACCCTCCTCTCCTCCTGTTCTTACCCTCTTCTCCTCTCCTCCTGTTCTTACCCTCCTCTCATCTCATCCTGTTCAAACCCTCCTCTCCTCCTGTTCTTACCATCTTCTCCTCCTGTTCTTACCCTCTTCTCCTCTCTTCCTGTTATTACCCTCCTCTCCTCCTGTTCTTTACCCTCTTCTCCTCTCTTCCTGTTATTACCCTCCTCTCCTCCTGTTCTTACCCTCCTCTCCTCCTGTTCTTACCCTCCTCTCCTCCTGTTCTTACCCTCCTCTCCTCCTGTTCTTACCCTCTTCTCCTCTCTTCCTGTTATTACCCTCCTCTCCTCCTGTTCTTACCCTCTTCTCCTCTCCTCCTGTTATTACCCTCCTCTCTTCCTGTTATTACCCCCTCTCCTCCTGTTATTACCCTCCTCTCCTCCTGTTATTACCCTCCTCTCCTCCTGTTCTTACCCTCCTCTCCTCCTGTTCTTACCCTCTTCTCCTCTCTTCCTGTTATTACCCTCCTCTCTTCCTGTTATTACCCTCCTCTCCTCCTGTTATTACCCTCCTCTCCTCCTGTTCTTACCCTCCTCTCCTGTTCTTACCCTCCTCTCCTCCTGTTCTTACCCTCCTCTCCTCTCCTCCTGTTCTTACCCTCCTCCCCTCCTGTTCTTACCCTCTTCTCCTCTCTTCCTGTTATTACCCTCCTCTCCTCTCCTCCTGTTCTTACCCTCCTCTCCTCCTGTTCTTACCCTCCTCTCATCCTGTTCTTACCCTCTTCTCCTCCTGTTCTTACCCTCCTCTCCTCTCCTCCTGTTCTTACCCTCCTCTCCTCCTGTTCTTACCCTCTTCTCCTCTCTTCCTGTTATTACCCTCCTCTCCTCTCCTCCTGTTCTTACCCTCCTCTCCTCCTGTTCTTACCCTCCTCTCCTCCTGTTCTTACCCTCCTCTCCTCTCCTCCTGTTCTTACCATCCTCTCCTCCTGTTCTTACCCTCTTCTCCTCTCCTCCTGTTATTACCCTCCTCTCTTCCTGTTATTACCCTCCTCTCCCCCTGTTATTACCCTCCTCTCCTCCTGTTATTACCCTCCTCTCCTCCTGTTCTTACCCTCCTCTCCTCCTGTTCTTACCCTCTTCTCCTCTCTTCCTGTTATTACCCTCCTCTCCTCCTGTTCTTACCCTCTTCTCCTCTCCTCCTGTTCTTTACCCTCCTCTCCTCTCCTCCTGTTATTACCCTCCTCTCCTCCTGTTATTACCCTCCTCTCCTCCTGTTCTTACCCTCCTCTCCTCCTGTTCTTACCCTCCTCTCCTGTTCTTACCCTCCTCTCCTCCTGTTCTTACCCTCCTCTCCTCTCCTCCTGTTCTTACCCTCCTGTCCTCCTGTTCTTACCCTCTTCTCCTCTCTTCCTGTTATTACCCTCCTCTCCTCCTGTTCTTACCCTCCTCTCCTCCTGTTCTTACCCACCTCTCCTTCTGTTCTTACCCTCTTCTCCTCCTGTTCTTACCCTCCTCTCCTCTCCTCCTGTTCTTACCCTCCTCTCCTCCTGTTCTTACCCTCTTCTCCTCTCTTCCTGTTATTACCCTCCTCTCCTCTCCTCCTGTTCTTACCCTCCTCTCCTCCTGTTCTTACCCTCCTCTCCTCCTGTTCTTACCCTCCTCTCCTCCTGTTCTTACCCTCCTCTCCTCCTGTTCTTACCCTCTTCTCCTCTCTTCCTGTTCTTACCCTCCTCTCCTCTCCTCCTGTTCTTACCCTCCTCTCCTCCTGTTCTTACCCTCCTCTCCTCCTGTTCTTACCCTCCTCTCCTCCTGTTCTTACCCTCTTCTCCTCGCTTCCTGTTCTTACCCTCCTCTCCTCTCCTCCTGTTCTTACCCTCCTCTCCTCCTGTTCTTACCCTCCTCTCCTCTTGTTCTTACCCTCCTCTCCTCTCCTCCTGTTCTTACCCTCCTCTCCTCTCCTCCTGTTCTTACCATCCTCTCCTCCTGTTCTTACCCTCTTCTCCTCTCTTCCTGTTCTTACCCTCCTCTCCTCCTGTTCTTACCCTCCTCTCCTCCTGTTCTTAACCTCCTCTCCTGTTCTTACCCTCCTCTCTTCCTGTTCTTACCCTCCTCTCCTCTCCTCCTGTTCTTACCCTCCTCTCCTCCTGTTATTACCCTCCTCTCTTCCTGTTCTTACCCTCCTCTCCTCTCCTCCTGTTCTTACCCTCCTCTCCTCTCCTCCTGTTCTTACCCTCCTCTCCTCTCCTCCTGTTATTACCCTCCTCTCTTCCTGTTATTACCCTCCTCTCCTCTCCTCCTGTTCTTACCCTCCTCTCCTCCTGTTATTACCCTCCTCTCTTCCTGTTCTTACCCTCCTCTCCTCTCCTCCTGTTCTTACCCTCCTCTCCTCCTGTTCTTAACCTCCTCTCCTCCTGTTCTTACCCTCCTCTCTTCCTGTTCTTACCCTCCTCTCCTCTCTTCCTGTTCTTACCCTCTTCTCCTCTCCTCCTGTTCTTACCCTCCTCTCTTCCTGTTATTACCCTCCTCTCCTCCTGTTCTTACCCTCCTCTCCTGTTCTTACCCTCTTCTCCTCTCCTCCTGTTCTTACCCTCTTCTCCTCTCCTCCTGTTCTTACCCTCCTCTCCTCTCCTACTGTTCTTACCCTCCTCTCCTCCTAAACTCACCTTCTTCTCCTCCTGTTCTTACCCTCTTCTCCTCTCCTCCTGTTCTTACCCTCCTCTCCTCTCCTCCTGTTCTTACCCTCTTCTCCTCCTGTTCTTACCCTCCTCTCCTCTTGTCCTTTCTCACCTCCTTTTACTCCATTCCTTGTCCTTCCTCTTCTACTTCCTTTCACTCCGTTCTCTCACCCCTTCTTCCCCTTCTCCCTCCCTCCTTTTCCCCTCTCCTTCCCCAAACAGGTCATTACATCTGGCTGGAGTTGTTTCCCAGCATGCCTCTCTTCCTGATACCAGACAGCCATGGTCATCTGGACCCGCCCCCTCTGTCTAGCTTCTACATGTTCTTCACTATGATCATACTACTGCAGGTAGAGAGAGAGTGTGTGTGTATGTGTTTGTGTTGGGAGAAACATCATGATCGGTGAACAGCCATAAAGCATTTGTGTGTCTGTGAGTTTGAGTGTGCACTCTGACTGTGACTGTTGGACAACCATCAACCCTTTTCCTTCCTTCCTTCCTTCCTTCCTTCCTTCCTTCCTTCCTTCCTTCCTTCCTTCCTTCCTTCCTTCCTCTCTTCCTTCCTCTCTTCCTTCCTCTCTTCCTTCCTCTCTTCCTTCCTCCCTCCTCTCTTCCTCTCTCCCTCCTCTCTTCCTCTCTCCCTCATCCCTTCCTTCCTTCCTTCCTCTCTTCCTCCCTCCCTCCCTGCCTCCCTCATCTCTTCCTTCTCTTCCTCCCTCCTCTCTTCCTTCTCCTCCAGATCCTGATTCCCATCTCCTTGTACGTATCCATTGAAATAGTGAAGGCGGGTCAGGTGTTCTTCATCACTAACGACATTGACCTGTATGATGAAGAGACAGACAGCGGAGTCCAGTGTAGAACCCTCAACATCACTGAGGACCTGAGACAGATTCAGTACGTTTTCTCCGACAAGACTGGTACCCTCACAGAGAACAAGATGGTGTTCAGAAGATGCCCCATCATGGGAACCGAGTATGCACACAATGAGAATGGTAAAGAAACAATGGGAACTGTAAAGAAACAATGGGAACTGTAAAGAAACAATGGGAACTGTAAACAAACAATGGGAACTGTAAACAAACAATGGGAACTGTAAAGAAACAGTGGGAACTGTAAAGAAACAGTGGGAACTGTAAAGAAACAGTGGGAACTGTAAAGAAACAATGGGAACTGTAAACAAACAATGGGAACTGTAAACAAACAATGGGAACTGTAAACAAACAACTGGAAGCGTAATGAAACAATGGGAACTGTAAAGAAACAACTGGAACCGTAAAGAAACAATGGGAACTGTAAAGAAACAACTGGAACTGTAAAGAAACAATGGGAACCGTAAAGAAACAATGGGAACTGTAAAGAAACAACTGGAACTGTAAAGAAACAATGGGAACTGTAAAGAAACAATGGGAACTGTAAAGAAACAATGGGAACTGTAAAGAAACAATGGGAACTGTAAACAAACAATGGGAACCGTAAACAAACAATGGGAACTGTAAACAAACAATGGGAACTGTAAACAAACAACTGGAAGCGTAATGAAACAATGGGAACTGTAAAGAAACAACTGGAACCGTAAAGAAACAATGGGAACTGTAAAGAAACAACTGGAACTGTAAAGAAACAATGGGAACTGTAAAGAAACAATGGGAACTGTAAAGAAACAATGGGAACTGTAAAGAAACAATGGGAACTGTAAAGAAACAATGGGAACTGTAAAGAAACAATGGGAACCGTAGAGAAACAATGGAAACCGTAAAGAAACAATGGGAACCGTAAAGAAACAATGGGAACTGTAAAGAAACAATGGGAACTGTAAAGAAACAATGGGAACTGTAAAGAAACAATGGGAACTGTAAACAAACAATGGGAACCGTAAAGAAACAATGGGAACCGTAAAGAAACAATGGGAACCGTAAAGAAACAATGGGAACCGTAAAGAAACAATGGGAACTGTAAAGAAACAATGGGAACTGTAGAGAAACAATGGGAACTGTAAAGAAACAATGGGAACTGTAAAGAAACAATGGGAACTGTAAAGAAACAATGGGAACCGTAAACAAACAATGGGAACTGTAAAGAAACAATGGGAACTGTAAACAAACAATGGGAACTGTAAAGAAACAATGGGAACTGTAAAGAAACAATGGGAACTGTAAAGAAACAGTGGGAACTGTAAAGAAACAATGGGAACTGTAGAGAAACAATGGGAACTGTAAAGAAACAATGGGAACTGTAGAGAAACAATGGGAACTGAAAGCAGTTGAACCGTAGAGAAACAATGGGAACTGAAAGCAGTTGAACCGTAGAGAAACAATGGGAACTGAAAGCAGTTGAACCGTAGAGAAACAATGGGAACTGAAAGCAGTTGAACCGTAGAGAAACAATGGGAACTGAAAGCAGTTGAACCGTAGAGAAACAATGGGAACTGAAAGCAGTTGAACCGTAGAGAAACAATGGGAACTGAAAGCAGTTGAACCGTAGAGAAACAATGGGAACTGTAGAGAAACAATGGGAACTGAAAGCAGTTGAACCGTAGAGAAACAATGGGAACTGAAAGCAGTTGAACTGTAGAGAAACAATGGGAACTGAAAGCAGTTGAACCGTAGAGAAACAATGGGAACTGAAAGCAGTTGAACCGTAGAGAAACAATGGGAACTGAAAGCAGTTGAACCGTAGAGAAACAATGGGAACTGAAAGCAGTTGAACCGTGGAGAAACAATGGGAACTGAAAGCAGTTGAACCGTAGAGAAACAATGGGAACTGAAAGCAGTTGAACCGTAGAGAAACAATGGGAACTGTAGAGAAACAATGGGAACTGAAAGCAGTTGAACCGTAGAGAAACAATGGGAACTGAAAGCAGTTGAACCGTAGAGAAACAATGGGAACTGTAGAGAAACAATGGGAACTGAAAGCAGTTGAACCGTAGAGAAACAATGGGAACTGAAAGCAGTTGAACTGTAGAGAAACAATGGGAACTGAAAGCAGTTGAACCGTAGAGAAACAATGGGAACTGAAAGCAGTTGAACTGTAGAGAAACAATGGGAACTGAAAGCAGTTGAACCGTAGAGAAACAATGGGAACTGAAAGCAGTTGAACTGTAGAGAAACAATGGGAACTGAAAGCAGTTGAACCGTAGAGAAACAATGGGAACTGAAAGCAGTTGAACTGTAGAGAAACAATGGGAACTGAAAGCAGTTGAACATGCCCTGCTGTTCAAATAGCATCCGAGGACCTTTCTACCCAGTTGGGACTATGAAGACATTGGTTGATTGTGATCGTCAAGGTTACTGGATGTAATTTGAGCTCTTCCACTAGTTGTCTACTTAGTTGTTTTTTTAGGTATTTTTTATGTGACTTGCTTCAGCATTGATGTTTGTTGGTGGTTCAGTCTTTGATGGTATAAACAAATGAAGGAGTGAGCCTTTACGCATCCTCATCACAAGTTCCACAAACCCCCGTTGGCTTACCAACTTTAACCCTGGTTTCAACCATCTGGACTACAGTTTAGCAGGAACTGCTATGGGAATCCACCTCTCTCTTGTTATCAACCCAATGTTTCCTTATATCTCTCAGAACATTCAAAGGTTTTTGAAGACTAAACAGAATATTGTGGGGCTCTGGCCTTGAGCTAGGCCCCTGAAATGCTGATGCAGTTTTAATTAGGGGTTCTAGAACCAGTAATGATGAAAAGGGACCCTTTCTAGTTTCATCTGGTTCTGTAGTCTACTGAGTGTAATCTGCTCCAGGATCTGTGTATGCTGTCTAGCCAACTCCTATGATCATTAAACATCAACAGGAGTTGGCTCTACAGTACAAACAGACATGGGCCCAGCTTATACTAACTGAGTGAGTACAGTAAATATGTTTTGTCTCTCCTCTGCAGACGTCCGTCTGGCTGTCCTTGGGGAGGCTGATGACACAGAGGAAGAGGTCCTCTTCCACCAGAGACCACTCCCCTTGAGGACAGGATGGACCCTGGAAGACAACCATGACCATGACCCAGAAGTAATACAATGTTGCCATGGCGCCCAGCGACCTCACAGGAACAAGGAAGGAAGTGCCCAGGGGGAAGTAGCATTCAGCAGTCCACTGGTGAGATTATAGCTTTATGATAACAATAACAACAACAACAATAGAAACAATGTATTTGTTAGGCTGAGTACCCAATGTATCCATACCGCTCAAGCAAGAAAGTTTTGAATGGTAAAATGCTTAAAATAAATTGACCTAAAACACAGCATATAATGTTTTTATGACTCTGTGGTCAGTGGGTGTGTGGGTGGGTGTGTCCCTTTGCCGTATCTGAGGTTGCACATATGGTCATGCTGAGCAACATGATGCCATAGGCTACTGATATCACATCAACATCACATCACATCAACATCACATCAACATTACATCACATCAACATCAACATTACATCACATCAACATTACATCACATCAACATCACATCAACGTCAACATCACATCAACATCACATCAACATCACACTACATCACATCAACATCACACGACATCACATCACATCACCATCACATCAACATCACCCCACATCACATCAACATCACATCAACATCAGATCAACATCATATGAACATCACATCAACATCACATTACATCACATCAACATCACATTACATCACATCACATTACCATCAACATCACATTAACATCACACTACATCACATCACATCAACATCACATCAACATCACACTACATCACATCAACATCACATCACATCAACATCACATCAACATTACATCAACATCACATTACATCACATCAACATCACATCAACATCACATTACATCACATCACATTAACATCAACATTACATCACATCACATTAACATCAACATCAACATCACATCAACATCACATCACATCAACATCACATTACATCACATTACATCACATCAACATCAACATCATATCAACATCACATCAACATCACATCAACATCACATCAACATCACATTACATCACATCAACATCAACATCATATCAACATCACATCAACATCATATCAACATCACATCAACATCACATTATATCACATCAACATCACCATCATATCAACATCACATCATCACATTACATCACATCAACATCACATCAACATCACATTACATCACATCAACATCACATCAACATCACATTACATCACATTGCCAATAACCATGAGCCAGATTAGTCATGAATCCCAAATGGCACTTTGTTCCCAATCTACAGTACTACTTTAGACCAGGACCCGTAGGGAATGGGTGTGATTTGGGAAACAGGTATACAGTATTCATTGTCATCCAGATATACAGCAGTAGGTAGCAGCGGTAGGTAGCAGCGGTAGGTAGCAGCGGTAGATAGCAGCGGTAGGTAGCAGCGGTAGATAGCAGCGGTAGATAGCAGCGGTAGATAGCAGCGGTAGGTAGCAGCGGTAGATAGCAGCGGTAGGTAGCAGCGGTAGATAGCAGCGGTAGGTAGCAGCGGTAGATAGCAGCGGTAGGTAGCAGCGGTAGGTAGCAGCGGTAGGTAGCAGCGGTAGGTAGCAGCGGTAGATAGCAGCGGTAGGTAGCAGCGGTAGGTAGCAGCGGTAGATAGCAGCGGTAGATAGCAGCGGTAGGTAGCAGCGGTAGGTAGCAGCGGTAGATAGCAGCGGTAGGTAGCAGCGGTAGGTAGCAGCGGTAGGTAGCAGCGGTAGGTAGCAGCGGTAGGTAGCAGCGGTAGATAGCAGCGGTAGGTAGCAGCGGTAGGTAGCAGCGGTAGGTAGCAGCGGTAGGTAGCAGCGGTAGGTAGCAGCGGTAGATAGCAGCGGTAGGTAGCAGCGGTAGATAGCAGCGGTAGGTAGCAGCTGTAGGTAGCAGCGGTAGGTAGCAGCGGTAGGTAGCAGCGGTAGGTAGCAGCGGTAGGTAGCAGCGGTAGGTAGCAGCGGTAGATAGCAGCGGTAGGTAGCAGCGGTAGATAGCAGCGGTAGGTAGCAGCGGTAGATAGCAGCGGTAGATAGCAGCGGTAGATAGCAGCGGTAGGTAGCAGCGGTAGGTAGCAGCGGTAGATAGCAGCGGTAGATAGCAGCGGTAGGTAGCAGCGGTAGGTAGCAGCGGTAGGTAGCAGCGGTAGGTAGCAGCGGTAGATAGCAGCGGTAGGTAGCAGCGGTAGATAGCAGCGGTAGATAGCAGCGGTAGATAGCAGCGGTAGGTAGCAGCGGTAGGTAGCAGCGGTAGATAGCAGCGGTAGATAGCAGCGGTAGGTAGCAGCGGTAGATAGCAGCGGTAGGTAGCAGCGGTAGGTAGCAGCGGTAGGTAGCAGCGGTAGGTAGCAGCGGTAGGTAGCAGCGGTAGGTAGCAGCGGTAGGTAGCAGCGGTAGGTAGCAGCGGTAGATAGCAGCGGTAGGTAGCAGCGGTAGGTAGCAGCGGTAGATAGCAGCGGTAGATAGCAGCGGTAGGTAGCAGCGGTAGGTAGCAGCGGTAGGTAGCAGCGGTAGATAGCAGCGGTAGGTAGCAGCGGTAGGTAGCAGCGGTAGGTAGCAGCGGTAGGTAGCAGCGGTAGGTAGCAGCGGTAGGTAGCAGCGGTAGATAGCAGCGGTAGGTAGCAGCGGTAGGTAGCAGCGGTAGGTAGCAGCGGTAGGTAGCAGCGGTAGATAGCAGCGGTAGGTAGCAGCGGTAGGTAGCAGCGGTAGGTAGCAGCGGTAGATAGCAGCAGTAGATAGCAGCAGTAGATAGCAGCTGTAGGTAGCAGCGGTAGGTAGCAGCGGTAGATAGCAGCGGTAGGTAGCAGCGGTAGATAGCAGCGGTAGATAGCAGCGGTAGGTAGCAGCGGTAGATAGCAGCGGTAGGTAGCAGCGGTAGGTAGCAGCGGTAGGTAGCAGCGGTAGGTAGCAGCGGTAGATAGCAGCGGTAGATAGCAGCGGTAGGTAGCAGCGGTAGGTAGCAGCGGTAGATAGCAGCGGTAGGTAGCAGCGGTAGGTAGCAGCGGCAGGTAGCAGCGGCAGGTAGCAGCGGTAGATAGCAGCGGTAGATAGCAGCGGCAGGTAGCAGCGGCAGGTAGCAGCGGTAGATAGCAGCGGTAGGTAGCAGCGGTAGATAGCAGCGGTAGGTAGCAGCGGTAGGTAGCAGCGGTAGGTAGCAGCGGTAGGTAGCAGCGGTAGATAGCAGCGGCAGGTAGCAGCGGCAGGTAGCAGCGGTAGGTAGCAGCGGTAGGTAGCAGCGGTAGGTAGCAGCAGTAGGTAGCAGTAGTAGATTTCAGCAGATAGCAGTACATAGCAGCAGTAGGTAGCAGCGGTAGGTAGCAGCGGTAGGTAGCAGTAGTAGATAGCAGCAGCAGATAGCAGTACATAGCAGCAGTTGATAGCAGTCAGTACTGTAGCAGCTGTAGATTGCAGTCGATAGCAGCAGTAGATAGCAGTAGTAGATTGCAGCAGTAGGTAGCAGCAAACATATTTCCACTTTGACATTGTGGGTGTAGTAACAAAAAAAGTGAGACAAAAAAATACTAAATTGAATCAATTTTAAATTCAGGCTGTAACTCAACAACATTTGGAAAAACCTTTCTGAAGGCGCTGTACTCCACAGCCCTTACGGCATGAATACTTTTATAACCAACCTCGTCCCATAGAGGTACAGTAGAACAGTATGGTGTTTCATTCTGTCCCCCTGTCCGTTCTGTGTACAGGACACAGAGGTGGTGGCGGGCAGAAAGCTACTTCAGCGTGTTCTGAGGGGTGGTGGTGACGGGACTGGTGGCACAGGGATACGCCACTGCCAGGAAACAGAGCTCTACCTTGACTTCTTCCTGGCTCTCGCTGTCTGCAACACGGTGGTGGTTTCCACGGCAACGCAGGCTCAGGCGCAAAGACGGAGAGTGAGTCGTGCTCTGTACCAAGTGTTCCGTTCCTCTCCTCCGTTCTTTTCTCTTCACTGTGACCCTGACTTGGTGTAGGAGAGAGGGAGATGGGATGCAGAGGAGGGAAGGAGGAGAAGCGAGGAGGAAGAGTGGAGGAAGAGGGAGAGGAACGGGGGGAGAGAGGGAGATGGGATGCAGAGGAGGGAAGGAGGAGAAGCGAGGAGGAAGAGTGGAGGAAGAGGGGGAGGAACGAGGGGAGAGAGGGAGATGGGATGTGGAGGAGGGAAGGAGGAGAAGCTAGGAGGAAGAGTGGAGGAAGAGGGAGAGGAACGGGGGAGAGAGGGAGATGGGATACGGAGGAGGGAAGGAGGAGAAACGAGGAGGGGGAGTGGAGGAAAGGGGGGAGAGAGGGAGATGGGATGCAGAGGAGGGAAGGAGGAGAAGCGAGGAGGAAGAGTGGAGGAAGAGAGGGAGGAAAGGAGGGTGAGAGGGAGATGGTTTTGTGACCTTAACTTCTAAGACCGCAGGTTATATATCAATATTTGATCTTGATCATAATATTAAACCTTCCTAAATTAAAGGCTGCCTTCGTGATAGATCCTGATAGATCCTGATACAAATTTATCAGAACATAATTTCTAGGAAGTACATTTTACTTATAGGATATCTGTAGGGTAGAGTACTGCCCTGCAGTCCAGATATCTGGCAGTAAGGCTATAGTACTGCCCTGCAGTCCAGATATCTGGCAGTAAGGCTATAGTACTGCCCTGCAGTCCAGATATCTGGCAGTAAGGCTATAGTACTGCCCTGCAGTCCAGATATCTGGCAGTAAGGCTATAGTACTGCCCTGCAGTCCAGATATCTGGCAGTAGTACTATAGTACTGCCCTGCAGTCCAGATATCTGGCAGTAAGGCTATAGTACTGCCCTGCAGTCCAGATATATGGCAGTAAGGCTATAGTACTGCCCTGCAGTCCAGATATCTGGCAGTAGAAACAGTGAGGTATGCAGTGAAGAGAAATCCAATTTATGTATTTCAGCAGAGCCATCAATTAAATTAGTCTGCCTCTTTATCTATCTGCTTCTCAGATTTATCTTCAATTATATACGTGCTCTGTCCTCGCTGGAAACGTTATTGGCCAAAACGTTCTCCTTCTCTCTCATCAGTGGTCAGTGTTAATTTACCTAATTGCTCTTTGAGGCTCCAGACAAAATGTCTAGGTCCCTTTTTACTAAATTAACCACACACACACACACACACACACACACACACACACACACACACACACACACACACACACACACACACACACACACACACACACACACACACACACACACACACACACACACACTTGGCATGGCACGGCATGGGGAGAAACGCCCTCGTTAATTTGATTACCCAGAGTTCTTGATTGGGCCGGGGAAGTACGAGAGAGGCCAGCGGGCTGTCCCATGAACTCAGGATGGGAAGGTCAAAACAGTCATTTCTATTGGGCATGCCCCTTGTGGTGCAATGACAGGCAGACCGGAGTTGTTGATTGGATGATCAGTTTCCTCAGGGTCTTCCTCAGTGGTTTTCCTCAGTGGTAGAAAAAGTTGCCAATTCTCATACTTGAGTAAAAGTAAAGATATCTTTAATAGAAAATGAGTCAAGTAAAAGTGAAAGTCACCCAGTAAAATACTACTTGAGTAAATGTCTGTAAAAATGTAGTTGCTAAAATATACTTAAGTGTCAAAAGTAAAAGAATGAATAATAAAAAATTCCTATATTTGAATATTTGAATAAATTCCTATATTTGAATATTTGAATAAATTCCTATATTTGAATATGTGTGCAGGTGTCTGTGACTGCATCCTTATTTGCGTTGCCTGGTCCTAAATAAATCCAACATCACTGAAACCTCCGTGGACGTGTGTTCGTCCCCCAGGGGCCACGGGTATAGAGGACCGTCTGCAGGACAGTGTTCCTGACACCATCATGACCCTGAGAGAGGCAGGGATCCAGGTGTGGGTTCTGACAGGGTACGCCTGCAGGCTGCTGGACCAGGGAGATCTAGTTATCAACATGAGAACCAACAACAAGGTAGGGAACCACACACACACACACACACACACACACACACACACACACACACACACACACACACACACACACACACACACACACACACACACACACACACACACACACACACACACACACACACACACACACACACACACACACACACACACACACACACATACACACACATACACACACACACACACACACACACACATACACATACACATACACACACACACACACATACACACACATACACACACACACACATACACACACATACACACACACACACACACACGCACATACACACACAGAGACAAGGTAGGGACGGATGGACAGTGATGGATTGATTTGGATGAGCTCTGCAGTTCAGTTCACATCACTGGGGGACACGACATTTACTCTAGTTAAAGTCCGGCATTTCCTTAGAAATTACATGGTCTGTTGTTGCGCTTCTGTTTCTGTGAGATTCATTGAAACAAGCACCTTCGTGGCACAGCTTCTTCCTACTGCTGTCTTGGTATTAGAGTAACAGGTTCGAAGTGTAATGAGTTTTGATAGAACATCCTATTTCCACAGTTCATGGGCAGCCAGGGCGGAAAGCTACAGCTCCTATTCCATCTATCCAGCAGCCCAGACTGCACTGTACAGTTTTCCATCTATCCAGCAGCCCAGACTGCACTGTACAGTATTCCATCTATCCAGCAGCCCAGACTGCACTGTAAAGTATTCCATCTATCCAGCAGCCCAGACTGCACTGTACAGTATTCCATCTATCCAGCAGCCCAGACTGCAATGTACAGTATTCCATCTATCCAGCAGCCTGGACTGCACTGTAGAGTATTTCATCTATCCAGCAGCCCAGACTGCACTGTAAAGTATTCCATCTATCCAGCAGCCCAGACTGCACTGTACAGTATTCCATCTATGCAGCAGCCCAGACTGCACTGTACAGTATTCCATCTATCCAGCAGCCCAGACTGCACTGTACAGTATTCCATCTATCCAGCAGCCCAGACTGCACTGTACAGTATTCCATCTATCCAGCAGCCCAGACTGCACTGTAGAGTATTCCATCTATCTTCCATCTATCCAGCAGCCCAGACTGCACTGTACAGTATTCCATCTATCTTCCATCTATCCAGCAGCCCGGACTGCACTGTACAGTATTCCATCTATCCAGCAGCCCAGACTGCACTGTACAGTATTCCATCTATCCAGCAGCCCAGACTGCACTGTACAGTATTCCATCTATCCAGCAGCCCAGACTGCACTGTAGAGTATTCCATCTATCTTCCATCTATCCAGCAGCCCAGACTGCACTGTACAGTATTCCATCTATCTTCCATCTATCCAGCAGCCCAGACTGCACTGTACAGTATTCCATCTATCCAGCAGCCCAGACTGCACTGTACAGTATTCCATCTATCCAGCAGCCCAGACTGCACTGTACAGTATTCCATCTATCTTCCATCTATCCAGCAGCCCGGACTGCACTGTACAGTATTCCATCTATCCAGCAGCCCAGACTGCACTGTACAGTATTCCATCTATCCAGCAGCCCAGACTGCACTGTACAGTATTCCATCTATCCAGCAGCCCAGACTGCACTGTACAGTATTCCATCTATCTTCCATCTATCCAGCAGCCCAGACTGCACTGTAAAGTATTCCATCTATCCAGCAGCCCAGACTGCACTGTACAGTATTCCATCTATCTTCCATCTATCCAGCAGCCCGGACTGCACTGTACAGTATTCCATCTATCCAGCAGCCCAGACTGCACTGTAAAGTATCCCATCTATCCAGCAGCCCACACTGCACTGTACAGTATTCGATCTATCTTCATTCTATCCAGCATCCCGGACTGCACTGTAAAGTATTCCATCTATCCAGCAGCCCAGACTGCACTGTAAAGTATTCCATCTATCTAGCAGCCCAGACTGCACTGTAAAGTATTTCATTTATCCAGCAGCCCAGACTGCACTGTAAAGTATTTCATTTATCCAGCAGCCCAGACTGCACTGTAAAGTATTTCATTCATCCAGCAGCCCAGAATGCACTGTAAAGTATTTCATTTATCCAGCAGCCCAGACTGCATTGTACAGTATTCCATCTATCCAGCAGCCCAGACTGCACTGTAAAGTATTTCATTTATCCAGCAGCCCAGACTGCACTGTAAAGTATTTCATTTATCCAGCAGCCCAGACTGCACTGTAAAGTATTCTATCTATCCAGCAGCCCAGACTACACTGTACATTATTCTATCTATCCAGCAGCCTACACTGGAAGGATTAACCCCTAGAACAATATTAAACCTGCTTACAAGAGGATTAACCCCTAGAACAATATTAAACCTGCTTACAGGAGGAATTACCTCTAGAACAATATTAAACCTGCTTACAGGAGGATTAACCCGTAGAACAATATTAAACCTGCTTACAGGAGGATTAACCCCTAGAACAATATTAAACCTGCTTACAGGAGGATTAACCCCTAGAACAATATTAAACCTGCTTACAGGAGGAATTACCCCTAGAACAATATTAAACCTGCTTACAGGAGGATTTACCTCTAGAAGCCCACACTGCACTGTACAGTATTCTATCTATCCAGCAGCCCACACTGCACTGCACAGTATTCTATCTATCCAGCAGCCCACACTACGCTGTAAAGTATTCCATCTATCCAGCAGCCCAGACTGTGCTGTACAGTATTCCATCTATCCAGCAGCCCAGACTGCACTGTACAGTATTCTATATGTCCAGCAGCCCAGACTGCACTGTACAGTATTCTATCTATCCAGCAGCCCAGACTGCACTGTACAGTATTCTATATGTCCAGCAGCCCAGACTGCACTGTACAGTATTCTATATGTCCAGCAGCCCAGACTGCACTGTACAGTATTCTATATGTCCAGCAGCCCAGACTGCACTGTACCGTTTTCCCCTGTGGATCAGGATGTACAGTATTAAGTTTGTTAGTAATCATTCCACTTAGCCATCTCCCCTCTTCTCTCCTGTTTTCTTTAAAGCACTGAGTGGAGCAGACAGTTAGCTGCAGACAGTTAGCTGCAGACAGTCTGGCATGTCTCTCTCTCTCTCTTGCACTTTTTGTCTCTCTCTACCTTTTTGTCTTCCTCCCTCCCAAGCCCTGATTTAATTGGCCGAAGCTTTTAAACCACATTGATATTTCATCAAAAGGTCAAATCTTCACATTTCCATCTAAGAGACAGAGTCAAAAATGCAATGTTGGATGTTAGTCTGTGCTCCTCTGTGGTCATTAAAGATCTCCTGGCCTTTTGGAGGAGAGAGAGAGAGAGAGAGAGAGAGGAGAGAGAGAGAGGAGAGAGAGAGAGAGGAGAGAGGAGAGAGGAGAGAGAGGAGAGAGAGAGAGGAGAGAGAGAGAGAGGAGAGAGAGAGAGAGGAGAGAGAGCGAGAGAGAGCGAGCGAGAGGAGAGAGAGCGAGAGGAGAGAGAGAGAGAGGCAAGAGAGGAGAGAGAGAGGAGAGAGAGAGGAGAGAGAGAGAGGAGAGAGAGGGAGAGAGAGCGAGAGGAGAGAGAGAGAGGCAAGAGAGGAGAGAGAGAGGAGAGAGAGAGAGAGAGAGAGAGGAGAGAGAGAGGAGAGAGAGGGAGAGAGAGCGAGAGGAGAGAGAGAGAGAGGCAAGAGAGGAGAGAGAGAGAGGAGAGAGAGAGTAGAGAGAGGAGAGAGAGAGAGGAGAGAGAGAGAGGAGAGAGAGGGAGAGAGAGCGAGAGGAGAGAGAGAGAGAGGCAAGAGAGGAGAGAGAGAGGAGAGAGAGAGGAGGGAGAGAGGGGGAAGAGAGAGGGCGAGAGAGAGGAGAGAGAGAGAGCGAGAGAGAGGAGAGAGAGAGAGGAGAGAGAGAGAGGAGAGAGAGGAGAGAGAGAGAGAGGAGAGAGAGGAGAGAGAGAGAGAGGCAAGAGAGGAGAGAGAGAGAGGAGAGAGAGGAGAGAGAGAGAGGAGAGAGAGGAGAGAGAGAGAGAGGAGAGAGACAGAGAGAGGGGAGAGAGGAGAGAGAGAGAGAGATGGAGGAAGTGGAGCTCTTCATAACATCCTGTCTATCTAATCATCCCTCTGCTTCAAATAGACTGAGCTGAAATTACTCATCAGCGCTCAACTCTGTGTGTGTGCGCGTGCGCGTGTGTGTGAGTGGAGACATTCTGTCTCTACAAGTGCTGCCATACCACTCTCAGGTGGGGCAACATATTGATGATGGATGGGAGGAATTACCTCTACAACAATATTAAACCTGCTTACAGGAGGAATTACCCCTAGAACAATATTAAACCTGCTTACAGGAGGATTAACCCCTAGAACAATATTAAACCTGCTTACGGGAGGATTAACCCCTAGAACAATATTAAACCTGCTTACAGGAGGATTAACCCCTAGAACAATATTACACCTGCTTACAGGAGGAATTACCCCTAGAACAATATTAAACCTGCTTACAGGAGGATTTACCTCTAGAACAATATTAAACCTGCTTCCAGGAGGAATTACCCCTAGAACAATATTAAACCTGCTTACAGGAGGAATTACCCCTAGAACAATATTAAACCTGCTTACAGGAGGATTTACCTCTAAAACAATATTAAACCTGCTTCCAGGAGGAATTACCCCTAGAACAATATTAAACCTGCTTACAGATCTAATCAAAGGTGTAATACACCAATGCATGTCCAAGGCATGATCACAGTTATCATATTCAACCCTCGTAGGAAATAAACAGCCCTTTCTTATGAACAGACTGGGGAGTAGCATATGTTTTGTAATGAACAATCTAAACCACCATAATACAGAGTAATACAATGACTAACCGATTTCCAGAAATCGTATTACACCCCTTGCCATATCTAACATAGTTCAGTGTGTGCGGCTAGTGTGGGCAGAATATCACCTCAATATTTTCACCACGTCTGCGTTCTCAAGGCTAGTAGAAGACTCTCCAGTCACTATAAACAGGTTCCTCCAGTCATTCACAGCCAGAGATGACAAATGTCATGGAAGCACACCGTCCTTGTAATTGATGCTGGTCTGAGGTCACAAACCACACGGCACTGTGACTTGACGTCTCCCCTCTCTGACATTAATAATAAATGATGTGACACAACTGCTTAGAACTCCACCCTAATCGACAACAACAGAGAAACTTCTATGGCTGCATGTAATTCCTAAACATTTCAAAAAGGTGTCTCCTCCCCTTTGGGAGTCAACAAGGGTATAAGGAAGGGAGTAACTTTCTGAAATAAATTGCAGCCTACAAATAACAGCCAACCTACAAAAATAACAGCCAACCTAAAAATAGCAGCCAACAAATAACAGCCAGCCTACAAATACAGCCAACAAATAACAGCCAACTGAAAAATGTGTTTTCCAGGCAATGTGTGCGTCCACCCTGGACTGTACTCTTGAAGAGGTGAGGCAGTATGGAGGTCCAGGGGACCACAGCCCCTCCATCGGCCTGGGGATTGATGGGCATACCCTGGGCATGGCTTTGGAGTCAGACCTGGTGGAGCGGTTTGTGGAGCTAGCTCGGCGCTGCCGCCCTGTGCTATGCTGCAGGGTCACGCCTTTACAGAAGAGCACCGTGGTTAAGGTGGTTAGGGAGAGACTGAAGGTCATGACCCTGGCTATAGGTAAGAGATCCCCAGGATGGATCCATGAGAAGTCAAGATAAGAACGTGTAATGTATTGTAAACTAAAACAGTTCTGCGACCAAATGTTCCCCTCAGGTTTAGGTTTAGGTTTAGGTTTAGGTTTAGGTTTAGGTTTAGGAAGGGAATGTCTGTAGATATCCCCTTTAGTGTCTATAGTTTTGCGGTTTTAAAGTCAATCTAAGTGTAGCTGATCCTTTCTGTCTGTCACCACTGGATTACTTCAGGAGACGGTGCGAATGACGTGAACATGATCCAAGCAGCTGATGTCGGCATCAGTATATCGGGACAGGAGGGCATGCAGGTTTGTGTCAGGGCTTTTACTCTGAAGATTCTCTGACATAGCCTGGTCCCAGATCTGTTTGTGCTGTCTTGACAATGACCATATGATTTGACAAGACAGCACAAACACAACTGGGACCAGGATATGAAAGATTTTGATTCTCTCTCATTCTAAACTCAACCAAACACATATTGAAGGAGCTGTGTGCGTTTGATTCTCTCTCATTCTTAACTCAACCAAACACATATTGAAGGAGCTGTGTGTGTTTAATTTGATGTAGGTTTTATTTGGATACATTCTAGTCCTCATTTGGACTAATCTTCCAAGAGTCCTTAACAAATTATAACATTTAATTTAAAAATACAATCATGTTTTTCTGTTTATCTTCTGTCTCCAGGCTGTCATGGCCAGTGACTTCTCCATCTCCTGTTTTAAACACATGAAGAAGTTTCTCCTGGTCCACGGTCACTGGTGTTACAGCAGACTGGCTAACATGGCCATCTACTTTTTCTACAAGAATGTGGTGGGCATTTCACCCCGTCCATTCACCACCAATGCATAACACCAATCTAAACACTTGTGTTGATAGGCGCCTCGTGTTGATAGGCGCCTTACAATCTCTTCCAAGTCAGATATTCTTCTTCTTATTGGTTCAAGGTCCAGTAAGGACTTTGTGCCATTTCTAATCTGTCCCCCAGACCTATGTCAACTTCCACTTCTGGTACCAGTTCTACTGTGGTTTCTCGGGGACGTCCATGATTGACATCTGGCTGATAATCTTCTTCTGATAACCTCTTCTTCACCTCCGCCCTGCCCATCATGTTCGGAGTGATGGACAGGAACTTTGCCACGGAGACGCTGCTGGGCCTCCCAGAGCTGTACAGGAGTGGCCAAGGGTCAGAGGTCAGTGTTTAAGGGGTTAGGGGTCAGAGGTCAGGGTGTCACAACTCATTTCTATTGGTGAGAAGATGCTTGCTGTGTCGATATCTGTGTCGGTGGTGAGACCCCGATGTGTAATATCTGTAAATAGATGAGTACTTTATTGCGTATCTCTTAAATGTGTGTCTCTGATTTCAGGGATATAATCACTTTACATTTTGGATCGCCATGCTGGACGCCTTCTATCAAAGTCTGGTTTGCTTCTTCATTCCATTTTGGGTAAGAATGACACTTGAAGAACTGTACAGTCACCTCTGATAGCTAGTATAACATGTCAATTTCAGTGGACAATAACGTTTTCAAAACGTTTTCAAATACAATGAGTTAATGGTCACTTTTCCAGACCTACCATGGATCAGACATAGACATCTACACGTTTGGAACTCCTATTAACACCGTGTCTTTATTCACAATCCTTCTGCATCTGGTCATAGAGATCAACACCTGGGTGAGTCACATCTGGTTTTAGTGAGCGAGCAACATCTCTCAGTTATGGTCAAAATACTGTTTAATACACTCTATCTAACTTTTCATTCAGAACCCCATTCATATCTGTTATATCTATTCATACCATTCATATCTGTTATATCTCTTCATAACCACCCATACCTGTTATATCTATTCATAACCATACATTTATATCTGTTATAGCTGTTCATAACCATTCATATCTGTTATTTATATTCATAACCATGAATATCTGTTATATCTGTTCATAACCATCAATTCATATCTGTTATATCTACTCATAGCCATCCATATATGTTATGTCTATTCATAACCATCAATTCATATCTGTTATATCTATTCATAGCCATCCATATCTGTTATGTCTATTCATAACCATCAATTCATATCTGTTATATCTATTCATAACCATCCATACCTGCTATGTCTATTCATAACCATCAATTCATATCTGTTATATCTATTCATAACCGTTCATATTTGTTTGTTGATCTTGTCTTGTTTACTTCTCTACCCATGTGTTATTGATAATGTATTAACCCATGTGTTATTGATAATGTATTAACCCATGTGTTATTGATAATGTATTAACCCATGTGTTATTGATCATGTATTAACCCATGTGTTATTGATCATGTATTAACCCATGTGTTATTGATCATGTATTAACCCATGTGTTATTGATCATGTATTAACCCATGTGTTATTGATAATGTATTAACCCATGTGTTATTGATAATGTATTAACCCATGTGTTATTGATCATGTATTAACCCATGTGTTATTGATAATGTATTAACCCATGTGTTATTGATCATGTATTAACCCATGTGTTATTGATCATGTATTAACCCATGTGTTATTGATAATGTATTAACCCATGTGTTATTGATAATGTATTAACCCATGTGTTATTGATAATGTATTAACCCATGTGTTATTGATCATGTATTAACCCATGTGTTATTGATCATGTATTAACCCATGTGTTATTGATAATGTATTAACCCATGTGTTATTGATCATGTATTAACCCATGTGTTATTGATCATGTATTAACCCATGTGTTATTGATCATGTATTAACCCATGTGTTATTGATCATGTATTAACCCATGTGTTATTGATCATGTATTAACCCATGTGTTATTGATAATGTATTAACCCATGTGTTATTGATCATGTATTAACCCATGTGTTATTGATCATGTATTAACCCATGTGTTATTGATCATGTATTAACCCATGTGTTATTGATCATGTATTAACCCATGTGTTATTGATCATGTATTAACCCATGTGTTATTGATCATGTATTAACCCATGTGTTATTGATCATGTATTAACCCATGTGTTATTGATCATGTATTAACCCATGTGTTATTGATCATGTATTAACCCATGTGTTATTGATAATGTATTAACCCATGTGTTATTGATCATGTATTAACCCATGTGTTATTGATCATGTATTAACCCATGTGTTATTGATCATGTATTAACCCATGTGTTATTGATCATGTATTAACCCATGTGTTATTGATCATGTATTAACCCATGTGTTATTGATCATGTATTAACCCATGTGTTATTGATCATGTATTAACCCATGTGTTATTGATCATGTATTAACCCATGTGTTATTGATCATGTATTAACCCATGTGTTGTTGTCTTATTGCTGCTCTAGACTGTAGTCCACTGGGTGATCATGCTGGGTAGTGTATCTCTGTACTTCGTGGTGACCCTGTTCTACAGTGTTGTGTGTATCAGCTGTAATCCACCATCAGACCCCTACTGGATCTTGCAGCAGTAAATGACTGACCCCATGTTTTACCTGGTCTGTGTCGTCACTGCTGTGGTCGCCCTGCTGCCCAGGTAAACAGAACATTACTGTAGTACTATATAGTTTCTGTATGTTATACTGTACATCTACAACTATCTACAAAAATCCAACAGATGGTCTACCTGGTCTGTGTCATCACTACTGTGGTCCCCCTGTCAAAAAGTAATGTACATTAAACTGTATATTACTATATAATTACTTTAGCATATATAGCTGTATTTAAATAGAAACCCTGAAAGGAGCTAGACTGTAGAAAGAAGTCGTACTAATTTGCACCATCAGTTCTGTGGTGGCACTGTTACTGCTACCTGGCTAGCAGACGGTTATGTTGGGATTCTAGCTATGGATTTATTTCTTTACAAATGTATTTGTCTTGGATCCTCCCTGGACTCCCTAAACAAGTGTTGGCTAAGAGAGAGAGAGAGAGCGAGAGAGAATTGTCCTGAAAATTAAATTAAATGATAATCAGATTAACTGAGTTGATCATGAAGAGCCCTTGATGACAATAATTCAGGGCCTCATTTCATTAGTTAAATTAACCCTTAGTGACAGTAATTCAGGGCCTCATTTCATTAGTTAAATTAACCCTTAGTGACAGTAATTCAGGGACAGGCCTCATTTCATTAGTTGAATTAACCCTTAATGACAGTAATTCAGGGCCAGGCCTCATTTCATTAGTTGAATTAACCCTTAGTGACAGTAATTCAGGGACAGGCCTCATTTCATTAGTTAAATTAACCCTTAGTGACAGTAATTCAGGGCCTCATTTAATTAGTTAAATTAGTCCTTAGTGACAGTAATTCAGGGACAGGCCTCATTTCATTAGTTAAATTAACCCTTAGTGACAGTAGTTCAGGGCCTCATTTAATTAGTTAAATTAGTCCTTAGTGACAGTAATTCAGGGACAGGCCTCATTTCATTAGTTAAATTAACCCTTAGTGACAGTAATTCAGGGACAGGCCTCATTTCATTAGTTAAATTAACCCTTAGTGACAGTAATTCAGGGCCAGGCCTCATTTAATTAGTTAAATTAACCCTTAGTGAAAGTAATTCAGGGCCAGGCCTCATTTCATTAGTTAAATTAACCCCTAATGACAGTAATTCAGGGACAGGCCTCATTTCATTAGTTGAATTAGAATATTGATATGTCTACATTTCTCTGTAGTCAGTGCAGATGCTGAAAAGATCAGGGGTGTGTCGCGGCTCAGTCAGCCTCTCTTCTCTCTCTTAGTCGAGTCCATGCCCCTGAACGAGCTTCATATTCACAGTCTTGACACACACACACTAGTGCGCAGGCACACACACACACACACACACACACACACACACACACACACACACACACACACACACACACACACACACACACACACACACACACACACACACACACACACACACAGAACTCAGAACGAGCGTCATATTCACAGTGTTCACAATGCTCTGATTTACATCAAATGGGCACATATTTTATACTGGCCTGCTTTCCCTCCACCACCACCATTACCACATCATCTCTCTCTCTCTCTCTCCCATGTACACATACCGTGTGCTGATTAACACAGTAGCCCCCTCCCCCATCGTACGGGCTAGGCATCTGGAGCGACTGGACCCCACCACCAAGGAACAGTGGATCAGGAAGTGGAGGGGGCTCAGGGGAGAGAGCACATGGGGGGTGGGCCCAGGAACAGACCCAGAAATAGGAGCCTTCTCTGGGCAATCAAAGTCAACACTGCCCTCACCATCATCCACCTTGGAACCCTTTTCCTCTGAGCACAATCCGGTTTGAGCTCCAACAACAACAAATTGAGACATCCCAGAAAGTGACATCATTATGAACGTCATCACCAAGAGATCGTTCAACCCCTTTCTGTCTAGAGAACCTGGGGGTTCCTGGGAGAACCTGGGGGATTCTGGGAGAACCTGGGAGATCCTGGGAGAACCTGAGGGATTCTGGGAGAACGTGGGGGATCCTGGGAGAACCTGGGGGATTCTGGGAGAACGTGGGGGATCCTGGGAGACCTTGGGGGATTCTGGGAGAACCTGGGGGATCCTGGGAGAACCTGGGGGATCCTGGGAGAACCTGGGGGATCCAAGGGGAACCTTTAGTACATCACACACAGGAGCAATGAAGAATGAATGATATTTATTACAATGTAATTTTGACAAAGATGGTACGGATTATCTATATATTGTTGAACTGGCTCATATCTGGATATGTGCTTCAGTGTGCAATAAGGATGATTAATGAAGTAATGTCCAAAAAGCTATATTTGTATAATGACGCAAAGTATCACCGCTTCTGTATGTATTCTGGTGTCAAATGATGTGTCAAGTTTCCATTGTAATTGAATACTAAAGTATACCACAGACAGAGAGGCACCTCTCATCACTCTCCACTTCCCCTCAGAACAAGGGAGGCACCACTCTCCTCTCTCCACTTCCCCTCAGAACAAGGGAGGCACCACTCTCCTCTCTCCACTTCCCCTCAGAACAAGGGAGGCACCACTCTCCTCTCTCCACTTCCCTCAGAACAAGGGAGTCTCACTCTCCTCTCTCCACTTCCCCTTGGAACAAGCCTCCTTAGGAAACACATTAGCCTGTTACTCAACTGATGGTTTTCAGAGCACACTGATAACCCAATCAGTCTCGCCTCTCTTCCCACCCTGCACCTCCCACCCCATCCTTACGCCCCTCTCCAAAAAACCAACCTCCACTTTTCCAGAACAAAGCACTTAGTATGTTTTATTTAAAAGTCCCCTGCCTCACCTAGGCTGCTCTGCGTCATTAATGGCTCCCTATTCCCTATATAGTGCACTACTTTTGGAACAGTATGGTCCCTGGTCAAAAGTAGTGGACTATATAGGGAATAGGGAGCTATTTGGGATACAGACAGACCTAGACACCTGAGAGTAATTTGCTCAATGGATGGACGCTCCAAATCCCATCACCTCTCGCTCTGTGGCCACAGACACACCGTACCTTAACTCACGTGTTCCTGTCCAACTCCCAAGCTACCCATCATGACGTAGTTGGTACACTGCAGATGGTGCATCGTGTAGTGGTGTTTTCAGTTCACAGACATCGGTCCAAATGGCACCCTACTACTTTTGACCAGGGCCCTATCTAGTCAGAAGTAGTGGACTGTGATATGCATTAGGGTAACATTTGGAACACAGTTCATGTGTCTAGAATTTAGAACATTTAGAACACAGTTCATGTGTCTAGAATTTAGAACATTTAGAACACAGTTCATGTGTCTAGAATTTAGAACATTTAGAACACAGTTCATGTGTCTAGAATTTAGAACATTTAGAACACAGTTCATGTGTCTAGAATTTAGAACATTTAGAACACAGTTCATGTGTCTAGAATTTAGAACATTTAGAACACAGTTCATGTGTCTAGAATTTAGAACATTTAGAACACAGTTCATGTGTCTAGAATTTAGAACATTTAGAACAGTTATGTATAAAGGTGTCAGGATGAGAACACCAAATCGTAATAAGGCTGGCCTGTCTGAAATTCAATGTCAATTAATCTATATAGATTATTTTATAATATTAAAAAAATAAACCCACATATACACAGATAGAATAAATATTACTTTTTTACATTTGAGATTTGTACATGGGATGTGATCTGTATATGTATAAATCAAAGCAAGAGAAACGTCATGGGAAGGAACATAGAAATGATCAAGTTCATGTTCAGCATTTGTGATAATTCAAGTGGCTTCTGGTGAAAAGGTCTAGCTGTGATTCCATTGGTGAAATTCATTATATTGCCTGTTTATATAACGTCCTGGCCTTCTCTACTGCTTCCTTCTTAGAACGGCTCTGCTCTCTAGTGGCTGATGTGGGAATTGCAATAAGGTTATTTGAGAATTGGGACAATGTCACGGATGTTACATCTCATGTTTACTGATGGGGGTGTTACAATACTATACATAGCCCACAAACAACACACACCATGATTCATTCATTAACATTGTTGTGCATGGAGGCCGTTGCCATGGTAAAACTGACAAACGTGAAATCTCTGATCTGAGTGTATTTGATGCCATAGATCTACTACTGTAGCCTTTGTGTGGAATAGCTCAAATGTCTTATAATTACAATTAAACAGGCAACATTACAGTTCTCACTGCAAGAATTACAGGACCCATAGTAAATGGAAAATATTTAATCTATTTTTCATAACATCTTGAAAAGGTGAAATCCCCAGGAAATACAATATGAATGAAACTAGGCCACATACTGTAGTATGAGATACCATTAGATACGTTTGGTAATGCAGTCATCATATAATACACCTGAATATTAGACAATTGTTGATAAAGCCTCCCCTTTTAATCAGATAAATATAAAACATATTTTCATTTGCAGACTTTTACACGCAAATATTATGATAATATTTGAGCCATCAATATGTAGATGCACAAAGTAACTCAGTCCACAATGAACGTATAAAAAACAGATGTATTTCAATTTGGTTGAATCAGAGCAACAAATTCCTAATAAACATGTTATAAAAAACCATGACTAATTTGTAATCATCCCCTCCTCCAGATCATCACCAGGCTGGCCTCATCCCCTCCTCCAGATCATCACCAGGCTGGCCTCATCCCCTCCTCCAGATCATCACCAGGCTGGCCTCATCCCCTCCTCCAGATCATCACCAGGCTGGCCTCATCCCCTCCTCCAGATCATCACCAGGCTGGCCTCATCCCCTCCTCCAGATCATCACCAGGCTGGCCTCATCCCCTCCTCCAGATCATCACCAGGCTGGCCTCATCCCCTCCTCCAGATTATCACCAGGCTGGCCTCATCCCCTCCTCCAGATTATCACCAGGCTGGCCGGCCTCATCCCCTCCTCCAGATCATCACCAGGCTGGCCTCATCCCCTCCTCCAGATCATCACCAGGCTGGCCTCATCCCCTCCTCCAGATTATCACCAGGCTGGCCGGCCTCATCCCCTCCTCCAGATCATCACCAGGCTGGCCGGCCTCATCCCCTCCTCCAGATTATCACCAGGCTGGCCTCATCCCCTCCTCCAGATCATCACCAGGCTGGCCGGCCTCATCCCCTCCTCCAGATCATCACCAGGCTGGCCTCATCCCCTCCTCCAGATTATCACCAGGCTGGCCTCATCCCCTCCTCCAGATCATCACCAGGCTGGCCTCATCCCCTCCTCCAGATCATCACCAGGCTGGCCTCATCCCCTCCTCCAGATCATCACCAGGCTGGCCTCATCACCTCCTCCAGATCATCACCAGGCTGGCCTCATCCCCTCCTCCAGATCATCACCAGGCTGGCCTCATCCCCTCCTCCAGATCATCACCAGGCTGGCCTCATACCCTCCTCCAGATCATCCCCAGGCTGGCCTCATCCCCTCCTCCAGATCATCACCAGGCTGGCCTCATCACTTCCTCCAGATCATCCCCAGGCTGGCCTCATCCCCTCCTCCAGATCATTACTAGGTAGTCTGGCCACACTAGAGAGGTGATAAAGCACAGACTGGAGAACACCACTCTGTGTTGTGCTGTGACACTGACCTACATACAGTAGTATTCCTGAAACCCAGACTGCAGGACATAACACCTAACATGAAGAGGTTCGGTTATACACCCACCTCTCTTTGAAGCTGTATTATTGTGAATTGGGGACTTTTCTAGACATTTTCCAGAAATTAACCGAAAAAACACAATAACTGTAAAGTAACTCTTAGAAGGAACAACGTATCATTCCTTTTCCCTTTCCTATCATTTCTCCTGGAATGATGACACAAAGTTACAGTTAGAGACAAGAGGTTCTATTCAATCTGGAACGCTGAAGCATTAACCTCGTGATAGAACATTTAAAGGTCATTTCCGAACTGAGACGACATATGCAGTGTTTACAGTCAATGCAGTCTACGCAACAAAAAAAAAGGAACATTGCCTTTGAATTTCAATCACCTTGTAAAGCTGAACTTCCACGATGTGGATTGAATAAACCCCAAGTATACACTGTTTGTCCTGGAACAGACGGACCCCGTTAAAGGACTCCCTCTTCTGATAGCCTTGAACATCTCTCTGTCATCTAGGAGAGCATTATATCAGGACCCATGATGACATACAATCACATATAGAAGTTTCTGTCAATTGGTCTCTGTGGGTCTCTCTATCTCTCCATCTCTCCATCTCTCTCAATTCAATTCAATGTAAGGGCTTTATTGGCATGGGAATCATATGTTAACATTCCCAAAGCAAGTGAAGTAGATAATAAACAAAAGTGAAATAAATAATACAAATTAACAGTAAACATTACACTCACAGAAGTTCCAAAATAATAAATGTCATATTATGTCTATATACAGTGTTTTAACATTGTGCAAATAGTTAAAGTACAAAAGGGAAAATAAATAAACATAAATATGGGTTGTATTTATGTATTTACAATGGTGTTTGTTCTTTACTGGTTGCCCTTTTCTTTTGGCAACAGGTCACAAATCTTGCTGCTGTGATGGCACACTGTGGTATTTCACCCAGTAGATAAGGGAGTTTATCAAAATTGGATTTGTTTTCAAATTCTTTGTGGATCTGTGTAATCTGAAGGAAATATGTGTCTCTAATATGGTCATACATATGGCAGGAGGTTAGGAAGTGCAGCTCAGTTTCCACCTCATTTTGTAGGCAGTGTGCACATAGCCTGTCTTCTCTTGAGAGCCATGTCTGCCTACGGCAGCCTTTCTCAATAGCAAGGCTATGCTCACTGAGTCTGTACATAGTCAAAGCTTTCCTTAATCTCTGTCTCTCTATCCATCCATCTCTCTCTCTCTCTACCAGGTAGGCATCATAACAGGGTACCACATGCGTCCCAGGTGCTTGGACTCCTCTGTGTGTATCTGTTCTATGTCACTAGAATTATAATCAGGCACCAGGACCTCCTCCATGATGGATAGCTGAGTTAGTCTCTTCCCACACATCTTCACAAACTCCACAAAGCCTCTACAGGTGACCTCACACTCCCCGAGGCCAATGGCTTACAGGCTGTTATAGCGCTCAGCAATCCTGAACACCTCTTCTTTACAGGAGGGGGGGGGGGGATAAATGATATGCGCTACAATACCAGAAGACATCACTTGAAACCATTTTGTCAGGGATCGCGGGTTGTCGACATCGTGCCTTTTAAAGGCAATGTTACCACGTTCGCAAAGAACGCATTCACGGTAAACACTGCATATGTTGGCTTAAATATAAAACACTTTTTCCAAAGTGGTAAAACAAATAACATCTAATGGCGAAAGGTCCATTTTTAATCTCTATCAAATCATTTCTGGGTGACAATTAAGTACTTTACTGTGATTGTTTTCAGTAAAACAGCCTGGTCTCAGAGCAAAACAATTATTTAACAATAATCTTTGCCACTCCTATTTGTGTGCTATGTTACTTTACATTACGCAACATTACATTGCCCTACATACATCCGTGACGCTCAAATTAGTATGATATGTTAAGTTTGGTATGACAGTAGGATACTTAAGGCATAAATTAAAGGAGAGCAGTAGGTTGGATTGGACGGGAGGTCGTAAAATGCAAACGTTTAGCAACCCTAAATTTGTGTGTTCGAATCTCATCACCGACTTTAGCATTTTAGCTAATTAACAACGTTGCAACTACTTCCTACATTTTAGCTACCTTGTCACTACTTAGCATGCTAACTAACCCTCCCCTAACCCTAACCTTAACCCTTTAATCCGTTAACCCCTATGATCACTCGGCTACGAATGCCTCTCTCCCTAATGTCAATATGCCTTGTCCATTGCTGTTTTGGTTAGTATTTATTGCCTTATTTCAATGTAGAGCCTCTAGCCCTGCTCAATACGCCTTAGTTAACCCTTTAGTTCCACCACCTACACCTCACGTGGTTTAAATTATGTTTCTAGAGACAATATCTCTCTCATCGTCACTCAGTGCATAGGTTTACCTCCACTCTATTCACATCCTACCATACCTTTGTCTGTACATTATGCCTTGAATATATTCTCCCGTGCCAAGAAACCTGCTCCTTTTACTCTGTTCCGAATGTACTAGACGACCAGTTCATATAGCCTTTAGCCGTAGCCTTATCCTACTCCTCCTCTGTTCATCTGGTGATGTAGAGGTTAATCCAGGCCCTGCAGTGCCTATCTCCACTCCCATTCCTCAGGTGCTCTCATTTGTTGACTTCTGTAACCATAAAAGCCTTGGTTTCATGCATGTTAACATTAGAAGCCTCCTCCCTAAGTTTGTTTTAATCACTGTCTTAGCACACTCTGCCAACCCGGATGACCTAGCCGTGTCTGAATCCTGGTTTAGGAAGACCACCAAAAACCCTGAAATTTCCATCCCCAGCTATAACATTTCCCAACAAGATAGAACTGCCAAAGGGGGCAGAGTTGCAATCTACTGCAGAGTTCTGTCTTACTATCCAGGTCTGTGCCAAAATAATTTGAGCTTCTACTTTTAAATCCGCGATAATCAAGAATTTCAATAAGCATTTTTCTACAGCTGGCCATGCTTTCTACCTGGCTACCCCTACCCCGGTCAACAGCCCTGCAAACCCCACAGCAACTTGCCCAAGCCTCCCCCATTTAACCTTCACCCAAATCCAGATAGCTGATGTTCTGAAAGAGCTGCAAAATCTGGTCCCCTACAAATCAGCCGGGCTAGACAATCTGGACCCTCTCTTTATAAAATGATCAGCCGAAATTGTTGCAACCCCTATTACTAGACTGTTCAACCTCTCTTTCGTATCGTCTGAGATCCCCAAAGATTGGAACGCTGCCACGGTCATCCCCCTCTTCAAAGGGTGAGACACTCTAGACCCAAACTGCTACAGACCTATATCTATCCAATCCCTGCCTTTCTAAGATCTTCGAAAGCCAAGTTAACAAACAGATCACCGACCATTTCGAATCTCACCGTACCTTCTCCGCTATGCAATCTGGTTTCCAAGCAGGTCATGGTCAATGATATCATAACTGCAATCGATAAGAGACATTACTGTGCAGCCGTATTCATCGACCTGGCCAAGGCTTTCGACACTGTCAATCACCACATTCTTATCGGCAGACTCAACAGCCTTGGTTTCTCAAATGACTGCCTCGCCTGGTTCACCAACTACTTCTTAGTTCAGTGTGTCAAATTGGAGGGCCTGTTGTCGGGACCTCTGGCAGTCTCTATGGGGGTGCCACAGGGTTCAATCCTCAGGCCGACTCTTTTCTCTGTATATATCAATGATGTCGCTCTTGCTGCTGGTGATTCTCTGATCCACCTCTATGCAGACAACACCATTCTGTATACTTCGGGCCCTTCTTTGGACACTGTGTTAACTAACCTCGAGACAAGCTTCAATGCTTCAACCGATCGCTGCCCACACCTGCCTGCCCGTCCAGCATCACTACTCTGGACGGTTCTGACTTAGAATATGTGGACAACTACAAATACCTAGGTGTCTGGTTAGACTGTAAACTCTCCTTACAGACTCAAATTAAGCATCTCCATTCCAAAATTAAATCTAGAATCAGCTTCCTATTTCGCAACAAAGCATCCTTCACTTATGCTGCCAAACATTCCCTCGTAAAACTTACTATCCTACCGATCCTTGACTTCGGCGATGTCATTTACAAAATAGCCTCCAACACTCTACTCAGCAAATTGGATGCAGTCTATCAGAGTGCCATCCGTTTTGTCACTAAATACCCATATGATACCCACCACTGTGATCTGTATGCTCTCGTTGGATGGCCCTCGCTTCATATTCGTTGCCAAACCCACTGGCTCCAGGTCATCTATAAGTCTTTGCTAGGTAAAGCCCCGCCTTATCTCAGCTCACTGGTCACCATAGCAGCACCCGTAGCACGCGCTCCAGCAAGTATATTTCACTGGCACCCCCAAAGCCAATTCCTCATCGGCCGCCTTTCCTTCCAGTTCTCTGCTGCCAATGGCTGGGACAAACTGCAAAAATCACTTAATGTGGAGACTCATATCTCCCTCACTAGCTTTAAGCACCAGCTGTCAGTGCAGCTCACAGATCACTACACCTGTACATAGCCCATCAGTAAATAGCCCATCCAACTACCTCATCCCCATACTGTTATTTATTTTATTTATTTTGCACCCCAGTATCTCTACTTGCACACTCATCTTCTGCCCATCTATTACTCCAGTGTTTAATTGCTATATTGTAATTATTTCGCCACTATGGCCTATTTATTGCCTTACCTCCGTTAACCTACCTCATTTGCACACACTGTATATAGACTTTTTCTATTGTACTATTGACTGTATGTTTGTTTATTCCATGTGTAACTCTGTGTTGTTGTTTGTGTCGCATTGCTTTGCTTTATCTTGGCTAGGTCGCAGTTGTAAATGAGAACTTGTTCTCAACTAGCCTACCTGGTTAAATAAAGGTGAAATAAAATAAATAAAACCTAACTCCTAACCTTAACCTTAACCATAACTTTAACCCCTAACCTAACAAAACATATCATTCTAAAGCAGTCGAATGTAATATTTTATACTTAACGGGTCAAAGTAAACTGGTGCGATCAAGAGGTAGGATACTATACGTCCTACAATTCAGATTGTACTGTACGACCACGATTACATTGGTAGATGAATGTAATGTAACCTAACGTAAAGTAACATACTTCAACATAGTAAATGGAGTGGCATTATTTTTGTAAAATATAATATTTATTGCTCTGAGACCAGGTTGCAAAGAAAGAAAAAATAGCTTTTTAGTAAAGAGCAATTTCTCAAGCAGAATTTTGCTAGGACTTTCTAGTAGTGGTTTGAGTGGGGAGTGTAAAATTGAAAATGAGCTGTTACTGGCAGAGAGGTTTGGAATTCTTTTTCTTATTGGTCTATTAACTCATTTACCCCATGGTGATGTTACCATGGAAGGACAAAACTCCTCCCACCAAAACAGGCAGACATTTTCAAACAGCTCTTATACTTAAAGGGCATTATCATAATTTTCACCATTTGACAGCATTATTCCAACCTCATAGTGTTGATATACTGTATATCTAAAAAAAAAAAGCACAGGAAATATAGTGTTTTACTGCACTGGCCCTTTAAAGACAAGATAAAGTGCCAAAACAAATAGCATCTAATGAGTAAAGACAATACAATGTTACTAGACAAAAACATTATAAACATCACCTTTGCTCACGTTCCTGCCAAAGTACAGGTGTGTGACTGGAGTCTCTTCTCTGAAGAAGGGCTTGAACTCAACGTCATTAAACTGGAAGAAGTACATAACGATGTTGACCTGAGGGGAGCTTTTATTTATCTTTTTCAGAAGTGGGGTTACAGGTACAAAAACAATCAAATAAATAAATGCATACAAAGATAACCTCCGACCCATGAATCCCCCCCCCCCCCCCCGTGTCCCCATCAACCCACCCACCAGCCTACCCACCCACATCCTCCCTTCCCACCCAGAAACCTTGCTATTTCGGTAGTTGGGTTTCCCAAGGGACTCCATAGGCCAGCATAGCTCTTAGAATGTTCCCAAGCCATTACTGTCCATGATATCGGTAAGGGGTAAGGGTATGGATTCCACATTTAGACCATTGGGGGGAGGCAAAGGCCGCTCTCCAGATTCCAAGGCGTTATTGTGAGATATTGTAGTATGGGCATGCCATTTTGATTCCCAGTTACATTGTTTTTTCAATTTTGAGCCGAATAGAAGTTGTGTGAGCAATAATAGGATCAAAGCGTAGTTTACATTGTTTAATGGATATATCAGTGGAGACCACCTCATCCTAGTCAGTAGGAGACAGCATGTTACATTGTTTAATGGATATATCAGTGGAGACCACCTCATCCTAGTCAGTAGGAGACAGCATGTTACATTGTTTAATGGATATATCAGTGGAGACCACCTCATCCTAGTCAGTAGGAGACAGCATGTTACATTGTTTAAGGGATATATCAGTGGAGACCACCTCTTCCAGGGTAATAGGAGAGAGCATATTTCTCTCTATACTCAGCCAGGGGGTAGAATAATCATGTCTAAACCAATTAAGGATGGGGCGAAATAGTAGAACCTGGAAATACAATTTAAAGTTTGGTACGAAGAGTCTTCCCAGGTCTTTCCCTCTTTGTAAATGTATTCACTTTATCTGGGATCGTTTACTTTGTCATATACATTTTTAAAGCGCACTATGGATTTTATCCCAATAGCTAAACGGGGAGACATGAGAAACAGAGAACTACAGAAATTGAACCCTGACAATATATTCATTTTGACAATAGATATTCTGCCAGTTAAAGCAACTGGCATGTTAGTCCATCTACTGAGGTCGGATTGAATCGATTTCAGCATTTCTGGCAATGATTTTATCTAAAGAAGGAAATGTTTCTACTCCCAAATATTAAAAATAGGAAATGATTGTGATTCCATAAGTAGAGATGGAGTCCTCCATCAGGGTCCTGAGAGGCAGTATGGCTGATTTGGTTAGAAGGAACTTTATAACTTAAGATGAATCTGAGTTTATCTATGATCGGAGATGCACATTTGTGGCCTGCTGGAGGTCATTTTGCAGGGCTCTGGCAGTGCACCTCCTTGCACAAAGGCGGAGGTAGCGGTCCTGCTGCTGGGTTGTTGCCCTCCTACGGCCTCCTCCACGTCTCCTGATGTACTGGCCTGTCTCCTGGTAGCGCCTCCATGCTCTGGACACTACGCTGACAGACACAGCAAACCTTCTTGCTACAGCTCGCATTGATGTGCCATCCTGGATGAGCTGCACTACCTGAGCCACTTTATGGGTTGTAGACTCCGTCTCATGCTACCACTAGAGTGAGAGCACCGCCAGCATTCAAAAGTGACCAAAACATCAGCTAGGAAGCATAGGAAATGAGAAGTGTGATTGACTTGGAGTTACATTGTGTTGTTTAAGTGTTCCCTTTATTTTTTTGAGCAGTGTATATATATATTCAAAGTAGATTTGTTTAAGGCTATCAAGAAACACACAATTAGTCAGCTGCAGTAAAAGGTTTATCATATTAATGAAATGTCAATATGTTCCAATACAGACCAGAGATAATACCCTTCTAGGTCTATCAAACGCTTGTTCTGCATCAAAAGATAACACAGCCCAAGGAACAGTTGTTTCTGATGAAGCATCTAAGATACTGTCACGCCCTGGCCTTTGTTATCTTTGTTTTCTGTAATAGTTTGGTTAGGTCAGGGTGTGACAGGGGGAAAGTTTGTGTGTTTTTGTCTTGTCTTGGGTGGTTGTATGGTATAGGGGGTTTAGGTAGAGTAGATGGGTTTGTGTTTGAGTGTAGGTGTCTATGGTATGTCTATGGTTGCCTGAATGGTTCTCAATCAGAGACAGCTGTCATTCATTGTCTCTGATTGGGAGCCATATTTAAGGCAGCCATAGGCAGTAGGCTTTTCTGGGTAGTTGTCTATGTTCTATGTTGCACGTGTGCACTTAGTCTATTATAGCTTCACGTTGTTTTGTTTTCGTTCGCTTTTGTCTTCCAATAAAAGAAGATGTATTTTTCACACGCTGCGCCTTGGGTCCACTCATTCGTCTCAAGACGTTCGTGACAGATACAGATGCAGGATCTTTTATTTATTTATCCATTATTTTACCAGGTAAGTTGACTGAAAACACATTCTCATTTACAGTAACAACCTGGGGAATAGTTACAGGGGAGAGGAGGGGGATGAAAGAGCCAATTGTAAACTGGGGATTATTAGGTGACCGTGATGGTTTGAGGGACAGATTGGGAATTTATCCAGGACACCGGGGTTAACACCCCTACTCTTACGATAAGTGCCATGGGATCTTTAATGACCTCAGAGAGTCAGGACACCTGTTTAACATCCCATCCGAAAGATGGCACCCTACCCTGGCATTGGGATATTTTTTAGACCAGAGGAAAGAGTGCCTCCTACTGGCCCTCCAACACCACTTCCAGCAGCATCTGGTCTCCCATCCAGGGACTGCCCAGGTCTGACCAGGGCATCCCAGCTGCTCTTCTTGATGGAGTAGAAGAGTGTCTGACCAGGGAATCCCAGCTGCTCTTCTTGATGAAGTAGAAGAGTGTCTGACCAGGGCAGCCCAGCTGCTCTTCTTGATGGAAAAGAAGAGTGTCTGACCAGGGCATCCCAGCTGCTCTTCTTGATGGAGTAGAAGAGTGTCTGACCAGGGCATTCCAGCTGTTCTTCTTGATGAAGTAGAAGAGTGTCTGACCAGGGCATCCCAGCTGCTCTTCTTGATGGAAAAGAAGAGTGTCTGACCAGGGCATCCCAGCTGCTCTTCTTGATGTTAAGACACTAGACAGATGTGAAAGCTAACTGTCTAACTGTCTCTGTGTTAGGACACTAGGCAGCTGTGACGTAGGGAGTAATTCCCTGGCTGTGACGTAGGGTATAATTCCCTGGGTGTAATTCCCTGGCTGTGATGTAGGGTGTAATTCCCTGGCTGTGACGTAGGGTATAATTCCCTGGCTGTGACGTAGGGTATAATTCCCTGGCTGTAGTGTCACGTAGTGTCACGTTGTATAATGATCGGAGACAGGCGCAGCAATACGTAATAGGAGGTTTTATTATTCCACCCAAAAATCCACCCAAACATGTCATGAAAAAGGCATGGGGACAAAGCCCAAAAAGAACACGTATATAAAATACACAGGAATGTAACTGAACAAAAGAGCAGGTATAAACCTCGAATAATTACACAGGAGACCTACACGAGACCCGTAATAACACTACATGGGACGAGACCCGAAATAACAAGTGAACAATATACGTAGCATGAAAGCCGAAACAACAAAGCACAAGTACTCACAAGACCAACGGACATGGAACAATAACCAACAAGGGCAATTGGGAACAGAGGGCACTTATATACAATTACTAATCAGGGGAAATAGGAACCAGGTGTGTGTAATGAGACGAGACAGTCCGGGGTTGGTGGTATTGATCCAGTTCAGTGACACCTATAAGGCCGGTGACGTAGACCTCCGGAACTGGTGCACGGAATGAGCAGCAGTACTGGGGGGATCCATGACAGTACATGGGCCTCAGTCTGGCTCGGATGCCAAGGTGCCAGGGCCGGCTGATACCCCAACACACACTGGAAAGGAGTGAGGTTAGTGGAGGAGTGGCGGAGGGAGTTCTGCGCTTACTCAGCCCAAGGAAGAAAATCTGCCCACTCCCCTGGCCGATCCTGACAGTAACACCTCAGGAACCTGCCCACTTCCTGATTGACCCTCTCCACCTGCCCATTAGCTTGAGGACGGTACCCGGAGGTGAGACTGACCGTGACCCCCAGGCGTTCCATTAATGCTTTCCATACGTGTGAGTTGAACTGAAGACCACGATCTGACACAATGTCCTCTAGTGCTGAAAGATTTGCGTAAAAAGTGCCTCCGCGGTTTGCATGGCCGACGGGAGCCCAGGCAGAGGAAGGAGGCGACAAGCTTTGGAACACCGATCCACAACGACGAGAATGGTGGTGTTCCACTGGGAGGGGGGGAAGGTGAGTGACAAAGTCCACCGAGAGGTGAGACCAGGGTCGTTGTGGAACCGGCATGGGAAGGAGCTTTCAATAAGGGAGGTGTCTGGGTTACTTTGACTGAGCACAGATGAAGCAGGAAGAGACGTAAACCCGGGCGTCCCTAGACAAGGTGGGCCACCAGTACTTCTCAGACAGGCAGGCGATGGTACAGCTTATACCAGGATGACCCGACACGGGTGCCGTGTGCGTCCAGGTAAGAAGGCGGTCCCGCACACCTTTGAACACGTAGGCGTGGTTCTCCGGGCACTGTGCAGGTGCGGGCTCCATGTGCAGGGCCTGCCGTATGTCGGCGTCCACGTCCCACACCACTGGCGCGATGATGCGGAACGGAGGGATGATGGGGGTCTCCTCTCCATGCCTCTCCTCTGCGTCATAGAGGCGAGACAGGGTATCCACCTTCACATTCTTCGAGCCTGGCATATGGGAAGCGTGCACTGCCCCGACTCCTACTTCGGAGGCATCCACCTCGACGATAAAGGGGAGTGAGGGGTCAGGATATGCCAGCACGGGAGCAGTGGTGAAGAGTTCCTTCAGTGTCTCGAACGGCCTCTCCGCCTCCGCCGTCCAACGAAGCCGCCACCACCACTCTGAAGCCCCGGATGATCCTCCGGAAATAGTTGGCGAACACCAGGAATCGCTGGACTGCTTTCATGGAGTTTGGGATTGGCCATGACCTGACTGATGCGTTGCTCCTCCATCTCTATTCCCTCCGTGGATATGAGGTAGCCCAAAAAGGACACGGACCGCTGGAAAAGCAAACACTTCTCTTGTTTGACATATAGATCATGCTCCAACAGTCTTCCCAGCACAGGACCTGACTAATGAGAAATGCTGGACGCGGTCAGCAGAATTAACCAAAATGTTGTCTACATAAACCACTACGCCCCATCCCAGCATGTCCCGAAACACTTCGTTAACCTGTCTGGGAACCGCTAGCCAACAGCCAATGAAATTGCAGGGCGCCAAATTCAATCAACAGAAATCTCATAATTCAAATTTCTCAAACATACAAGTATTAGACACCATTTTAAAGATAAACTTCTCGTTATTCCAACCACAGTGTCCGATTTCAAAAAGGTTTTTCGGCGAAAGCACAACATATCATTATGTTAGGTCAGCAACTAGTCACAGAAAGCATACAGCCATTTTCCAACCAAAGAGAGGAGTCACAAAAAGCAGAAATAGAGATAAAATGAATCACTAACCTTTGATATTCTTCATCAGATGACACTCCCGGGACATGTTACACAATACATGTATGTTTTGTTCGATCAAGATCATATTTATCTCCAAAAACCTCAGTTTACATTTGGCTTTGCCTCCAAAACATCCCGTAATAAACTTTGATAAAAGATACAGGTATTATGCACAGAATTATAGATATACTTCTCCATAATGCAACCGCTTTGTCAGATTTCAAAAAAGCTTTACGGAAAAAGCAAACACTGCAATATTCTGAGTACGGCGCTCAGAGACCAAAACAAGCCAAACATATACCCGTTATGTTGCGGAGTCAACAGAAGTCAGAAATAGCATTATAAATATTCACTTACCTTTTTTATTTGTTTTATTTTACCCCCTTTTCTACCCAATTTTCGTGGTATCCAATCGCTAGTAATTACTATCTTGTCTCATCGCTACAACTCCCGTACGTGCTCGGGAGAGACGAAGGTCGAAGGCCATGCGTCCTCCGAAGCACAACCCAACCAAGCCGCACTGCTTCTTAACACAGCGCGCCTCCAACCCGGAAGACAGCCGCACCAATGTGTCGGAGGAAACACTGTGTACCCGGCCCCCTTGGTTAGCGCGCACTGCGCCCGGCCCGCCACAGGAGTTGCTGGAGCGCGATGAGACAAGGATATCCCTACCGGTCAAACCCTCCCTAACCCGGACGACGCTATGCCAATTGTGCGTCGCCCCACGGACCTCCCGGTCGCGGCCGGCTGCGACAGAGCCTGGGCGCGAACCCAGAGACTCTGGTGGCGCAGCTAGCACTAGACCACACTCCCGGGAGGCCCCCCTATTCACTTACCTTTGATGATCTTCATCAGAATGCACTCCCAGGAATCCCAGTTCCACAATAAATGTTTGTGTAGTTAGATAAAGTCCACCATTTATGTCCAAATACCTCCTTGTTGTTCACGCCTTGAGTTCACAAATCCAAATTCATGACGCGCGATCACTAGGTCCAGACGAAAAGTCAAAAAGTTCCGTTACAGTCTGTAGAAACATGTCAAATGATGTATAGAATCAATCCTTAGGAGGTTTTTAATAAAGGCCTGGAAGACTGAAGGAGCATTAGACAGGCCAAAAGGCATTACGAGATACTTGTAATGGCCTTGGTCGTGGAAAAGGCCATTTTCCATCCGTCGCCTGCACGAATGTGCACCAGATTGTAGGTGCTTCTCAAGTCCAGTTTTGTGAAGTACTGCACCCCGTGCATTTGTAACACAAACAAAAGACAATCCATGCAGAAGCGAGGAACAGAGCTGGGGAACTGACAAATATAGGGGAGGTAATTAACAGATGATAAGTGAGTCCAGGTGAGTCCAATATCGCTGAAGCACGTGACGAGGGAAGGCAGGTGTGCGTAATTGATGGTAGGAGTACGTGATGCAGGGCAGCCTGGCGCCCTCAAGCGCCAGGGAGAGGGAAGAGCGGTAGCAAACGTGACATAGACGTGTCCTCTCGGGAGGGCTGCGTCAGACAGCAGGTCAATGGCACAGTCCCAGGGGCGATGAGGAGCAGTGCAGCCTGGGTCTTAGAGAAGATCCGGGTGTTCCTCCAGTGAATCAATTTGAGGGGCGTGGTCCGGACGTTCCATCGTAATGATGTTGACAGACACCGCTAGACACATTGTCACGGATCCCCCCCGGTACTGCTGCTCATTCTGTTCACCAGTTCCAGAGGTCTACGTCACCGTCCTTCTAGGATTCACTGAACTGAGGATTCACTGGATTCATTATCATCAACCCCGGACTGTCGTGTCTGATTACACACACCTGGTTCCCATTTCCCCTGATTAGTATGTTATAAACTGAGCAAAAAAAGAAACGTCCTCTCACTGTCAACTGAGTTTATTTTTTAGCAAACTTAGCATGTGTAAATATGTGTTTGAACTTAAGATTCAACAACTGAGACATAAACTGAACAAGTTCCACAGTCATGTAACTAACAGAAATGGAATAATGTGTACCTGAACAAAGGGGGGGGGTCAATATCAAAAGTAACAGTCAATGTCTGGTGTGGCCAACAGCTGCATTAAGTACTGCAGTGCATCTCCTCGTCATGGACTGCACCAGATTTGCCAGTTCTTGCTGTGAGATGTTACCCCACTCTTCCACCAAGGCACCTGCAAGTTCCCGGACATTTCTGGGGGGAATGGCCCTAGCCCTCACCCTCCAATCCAACAGGTCCCAGACATGCTCAATGGGATTGAGATCCGGGCTCTTCGCCGGCCATGGCAGAACACTGAAATTCCTGTCTTGCAGGAAATCATGCACAGAACGAGCAGTATGGCTGGTGGCATTGTCATGCTGCAGGGTCATGTCAGGATGAGTCTGCAGGAAGGGTACCACATGAGGGAGGAGGATGTCTTCCCTGTAACTCACAGTGTTGAGATTGCCTGCAATGACAAGAAGCTCAGTCCGATGATGCTGTGACACACCACCCCAGACCATGACGGACCCTTCACCTCCAAATTGATCCCGCTCCAGAGTACAGGCCTCGGTGTAACGCTCATTCCTTCGACGATAAAAGCGAATCCGACCATCACCCCTGGTGAGACAAAACCGTGACTCGTCAGTGAAGAGCACTTTTTGCCAGTCCTGTCTGGTCCAGCGAAGGTGGATTTGTGCCCAATGGCGATGTTGTTTGCGGTGATGTCTGGTGAGGACCTGCCTTACAACAGGCCTTCAAGCCCTCAGTCCAGCCTCTCTCAGCCTATTGCGGACAGTCTGAGCACTGATGGAGGGATTGTGCTTTCCTGGTGTAACTCAGACAGTTGTCGTTGCCATCCTGTACCTGTCCCGCAGGTGTGATGTTCGGATGTACCAATCCTGTGCAGGTGTTGTTACACGTGGTCTGCCACTGCGAGGACGATCAGCTGTCCGTCCTGTCTCCCTGTAGCGCTGTCTTAGGCATCTCACAGTACGGACATTGCAATTTACTGCCCTGGCCACATTTGCAGTCCTCATGCCTCCTTGCAGCATGCCTAAAGCACGTTCACGCAGATGAGCAGGGACCCTGGGCATCTTTCTTTTGGTGTTTTTCAGAGTCAGTAGAAATGCCTCTTTAGTGTCCCAAGTTTTCATAACTGTGACCTTAGTTGCCTACCATCTGTAAGCTGTTAGTGTCTTAACGACCGTTCCACAGGTGCATGTTCATTCATTGTTTATGGTTCATTAAACAAGCATGGGAAAACAGTGTTTAAAATTAAATTTTGGGATTATTGAAAACAGGGTCCTGAAAAAGGGACGTTTCTTTTTTGCTGAGTTTACATCCATCAAAAGACTCTGAGGTTTCTTTATTCTTCAATTTTTAAACATTTTTTTCTTAAATGGCATTAATTAAATGCATTAAAAGTGCTGTGACGACATGGCAACAGATGTTGTTCATGTGGCATGTTAAGATCAGTGTGGGGGAGGGGGGATGACTGGGATGGATTAAATGGGGTTCATCATGTGCATTTTATTTTATTTTTGAAACTTGCATATAACTGTTTAGCAGCCACCACGCAGCCATTTTGTTAATCCATTGTAAAACTGAAAGCGCGAACAACCGCAATTCAACATGGAAAGATGACTGGGAATATGGCAGAATACAAACAGCGTAGTTATTCCCTCCGCAAGGCAATCAAACAAGCGAAATGTCGGGACAAAGTGGAGTCGCAATTCAACGGCTCAGACACGAGATGTATGTGGCAGGATCTACAGGCAATTACGGACTACAAAAAGAAAATCAGCCACGTCACGGACACCTAAACACCTTCTTTACCCGCTTTGAGGATAATACAGTGTCACTGACGCAGCCCGATGCCTAGGACTGTGGGCCCCCCCCTCTCCTTCTCCAGGGGCGATGTGAGTAAGACATTTAAACGCATTAACCCTCGCAAGGCTGCCGGCCCAGACGGCATCCCTAGCCGCGTCCTCAGAGCATACGCAGACCAGCTGGCTGGTGTATTTACGGACATATTCAAGTGCTCCCTATCCCAGACTGCTTTCCCCACATACTTCAAGATGGCCACCATTGTTCCTGTACCCAAGAAGGCAAAGATAACTGAACGACCTGACTTTCACCCCGTAGCACTCACTTCTGTCATCATGAAGTGCTTTGAGAGACTAGTCAAGGATCATATCACCTCCACCTTACCTGCCAACCTAGACCCACTTCAATTTGCATACCGCCGCAATAGGTCCACAGAGGATGCAATCGCCATCACACTGCCCTAACCCATCTGGACAAGAGGAATAGCTATGTAAGAATGCTGTTCATTGACTATAGCTCAGCATTCAACACCATAGTACCCTTCAAGCTCATCATTAAGCTCGAGGCATTGGGTCGAAACCTCGCCTTATAAAACTAGGTCCTGGATGTTCTGACGGGCCGCCCCCATGTGGTGAAGATAGGAAACAACATCTCCACTACGCTGGTCCTCAACACTGGGGCCCCACAAGGGTGCGTTCTCAGCCCCCTCCTGTACTTCCTGTTCACCCATGACTGCGTGGCCATGCACGCCTCCAACTCAATCATCAAGTTTGCAGACGACACAACAGTAGTGGGCTTGATTACCAACAATGACGAGACAGCCTACAGGGAGGAGGTGACGTCACTCGTAGTGTGGTGTTGGAAAAACAAAGGAGATGATTATGGACTTCAGGAAACAGCAGATGGAGCGCCTCCCTATCCACATCAACAGGACAGAAGTGGAGAGGGTGGAAAGTTTTAAGTTCCTCTGCTTACACGTCACAGACAAACTGAAATGGTCCACCCACACAGACAGTGTGGTGAAGAAGTCGCAACAGCACCTTTTCAACCTCAGGAGGCTGAAGAAATTTGGCTTGTCACCTAAAACCCTCACAAACCTTTACAGATGCACAATTGAGAGCATCCTGTCGGGGCTGTGTCACCACCTGGTACGGCAAACGCACCGCTCACAACCGTAAGCCTCTCCAGAGGGTGGTGCATTATGCACAACGCATCACCGGGAGCAAACTACCTGCCCTCCAGGACCTACAGCACCCGATGTCACAGGAAGACAAAAAATATCATCAAGGAGAACAACCACCCGAGCCACTGCCTGATCACCCCGCTACCATCCAGAAGGCGAGGTCAGTACAGGTGCATCATAGCTGGGACCGAGAGACTGAAAAACAGCTTCTATCTCAAGGCCATCAGACTGTTAAACAGCCATCCCTAACACAGAGAGGCTGCTGCCTACATACAGACTCTAAATAATTGGCCACTTAATAAATGGATTATTAGTCACTTTAATAATGCCACTTAAATAATGTTTACATATCTTACATTACTCATCTCATATGTGTATATACTGTATTTTATACCATCTATTGCATCTTGCCTATGCCGCTCGGTCATCGCTCATCCATATATTTATATGTACATATTCTTATTTCATCCCTTTAGATTTGTGTGTATAAGGTAGTTGTTGTGGAATTGTTAGATTACTTGTTGGATATTACTGCACTGTCGGAACTAGAAGCGCAAGCATTTCACTACACTCGCATTAACATCTGCTAACCATGTGTATGTGACCGATAACATTTGATATGATGATGCCGCTGTAAGAGATGACATTCCTTTCCCATCACGGTTAGCAGAGTTGCTATGCGGACTTTTGCTTCCTTTTTGTCCAGACCGGTAGCTATCTCATAGTTTTCCCATTAACAGAAATGTCCAGTTGTGGTATGTATCGCCCTTCATGTCCATAGGTTCTGGTACTGGAAAAACCGGGTAAGCCATTGTTGTCCTTAATATTATTTTTTGTGGCTGGTTAGCTAGTTGGCACGTCCCTTCCTACTTTTCATTTATCCATGTGTCCTTTTGATGAGTCAAGGATTTACCTATTTGGTTCTGACTTCTGACTCCATGTTTTGTGTGGTGTTTGTTCTATACCAAACCAAGGTAATGTTGATTAGAAAGTCTGTACTTAAGCAGCACTGTGTAGTGTGCATACAGCTCCATTCAGTGCATGGTAAGTCATGCCTAACTTGGAAAAGATTAGAATGGAATAGAAAAAAACATGTCTAAGCCTAATCGCCACAATGTAATTTACTTTTGTACAGCTGTGAACAACATAGGCTACAAAATATGACCTATGCTAAAAGTATTCACAGATCAGTGCAAATGAAGCGAAGGAGACAAGGATAGGAAACCAATGGATGAAACGAGTTTAGAATATTTAGTGAAACCAGTGGTGTAAAGTACTTAAGTAAAAATACTTAAAAGTACTACTTAAGTAGCTGTTGTGGGTATCTGTACTTTACTTTACTATTTACATTTTTGACAACTTTGACTTTCACTCCACTACATTCCTAAAGAAAATAATGTACTTTCTACTCCATACATTTTCCCTGACACCCAAAAGTACTCGTTACATTTTGAATGCTTAGCAGGACAGGGAAATGGTCTAACTTACGCACTTAGAGAAAATCCCTAGTCAAGCGCTGTGAAATATCGTTTCAATAACCAAAATGGTTGTATTTACATGTATTTGTTGACTGTGAGTAAGTCCATCCCGATCTTGGACCATGGGTGGGGAAGGATTTGTTGGGGGATGAGCGTCTCCTCTCTTCTGGATGGAGTTGCAGGTGGCACATTTGCTGATAAAGACCTTGACGTCCTCCGTAATCCTTGGCCAGAAAAAAGCATCACGTACCTTTCTGAGACTGGCCTCTATGCCTGAGCGGCCAGAGTGTATTTTGTGTAGAAAGTCAGCACGTAACATGTCAGGGATGAAGACCCTGTTTCCTTTAAATATTGTAATATTTGTGTTGTGGGGAAATGACCAGGCGGGAGACGGGAGTACAGTTTGTTTCGTTTAGTCAAAACCTCTCGTGCTCTACAGCCCCTGGCCCAATAGTGCGCATGTGCATTTCCTATTAGGTGTAGTAACATAACACTGTCGTAATACATTACTGCTTAGTAACAGCATAGTAACTAATATAAACAGATATAGATCACAGATACTACAAATATCAGTCCATTTTCTGTTGTGAGCTCCTCTTTGTACGTCCAGAAATCGTTCTGTGTTTGACTCACAGCCTGTTTGGTTCCAGGCCATCCGTTGTTGATTTGTGTGTACAAAGCCTGAAACTGTGGGTCCTGGCAACAGTGTGCTTTGATTGACTCCATTGTCTTAGGTGAGATGTTGACATCACTGGTGTGATCCACCTGTTCCAGGTCATTTGTGGCCAGGCCCATAGCGTAGATCGTGGCTGGTGTTTGCATTTGTCTGTGCTCTGTGGTTGATTGAGCTGTTCTGGACAGGAAGTCAGCTACATGTAGTTCTTGGTCTTGTTTCTATCGCACGTGGAGTTGGTATCTTGGTAGCCTTAGCAACATTCTCTGCAATCGCTTGGGTGCTGTGAGTAGGGATTTCTTGAAGATTGTCTCAAGCAGTTTGTGGTGGTTGTGTATTGTGATAAACTCTCTGCCATGCAGATACTGGTCAAACTTGTCACATGCAAAAACTATGTATAGACATTCTTTCTCAATCTGTGCATATCTTTTTTGTTCTGTCTGAGTCAATATTCTGGAGGCAAATGCAACAGGTTGTCCTTTCTGCGCCCAAACCTGTCTCACTGGTATCACACTGCAGTGTGACTTCCTCATTCAGGTCATAGTATTCGAGCACTGGGAGTTGTGTGACTAACTGTTTGATAGTCTCAACTGCTGCATCATGCTATGTTATCCATGTCCAGTCATTGTCCTTGTAAGTCAGTCTTCTGAGCGGCTCACACACATCAGAGCGGGGCATGAATTTTGCAAGAGAGTTCACAAACCCGAACAGCCGCTGTAGTGACTTGACGTCAGTCGGAGGACCCATGTTCTGAATGGCTGTTATTTTCTCTGGGTCAGGGTGAAGGCTCTTTGTGGTGAGAAGATGACCCATGTGTGTCGCACTCAGCAGCTTTAACCAGAGTTTATTTTTGTTGACATCTCTTGCTCTCTGCAGGAGAGCTGTGAGGTTTCTGTCATGATCTGCCATCGTCCTTTTCGGGTGTGTCACCACATCCACACAATAGAATGTCATCCGCGATCACACTCCTTTTAGTCCCTGTTCCTTCACACTGTTCAGCTGTGGGCTTGATTCCAAATGGCATTCTCAGCCATCTATATCCACCTACAGGTGTCCAGGAACTTGTTAGATTGCTGCCCACTTCATCAAATTTGACTTGCCAATATCCATATTTGGCATAAGGTACTGAGAATAACTCTGCATTGGATATCTCTGGTAGCCGGGTGGCGCCTCTAAAGGGGGGGGGGGGTACTGTCACGGCTGCTCCCGCTCTTCTTCTCTGGCGCTCAAGGGCGCCAAGCTCCCCAGGATTGCACACTCCTGCCACCATCATTACGTACACCTGCCTCCCACCCGTCACGCGCATCAGCGATTATTGGACTCACCTGGACTCAATCACCTCTGTCATTACCTTCCCTATATATGTCTGGTTCCCCACTCTGTTCCCTGCTTCAGCATTAATTGTTGTTTGTCTTTGTTTACCCGTGTGCTGACACTGTTCCTGTCCTGTTACCTGTCTGTTCCTCATTAAATGTTCAACTCCCCGTACCTGTTTCTCATCTCCGGCGTCGGTCCTCACAGAATGCTGAAGCCATCATACGAAGCATCAGGGAGTGCTGACATTTCGGTTGGTGGGAACGTCATGTCCGGGGCCCGAAACCGATGGAAACGGGGGTGCCTAAGCGAGCTCGTCAGGTTGTCACGCCCTAGCTGGCTCGAGAGGTTTCTTGCCCCGGTTGGCTTGGAAGGCGCCCATCCCACGTCAGGCCTCAGCCGGATCGTCAGGTTTTTACGTCCAGCCAGCTCGCCAGGCTGCTACGTCTCCGCTGGATCATCGGACTCCCACGCCTCAGCGGGATCAACTGGCCTTCAATCCTCAGCCGGATCGTCAGGCTCTCACGCCTCTGCCGGTTCGTTGGGGTTTCAAGCCCCCACCGGATTGTCCAGTGCACATGCCTCGGCCGGCCGTTTCGCTCGCCAAGGTGGGACGCCAGGTGCCACCCTAGAGGGGGGGGGGGGGGGGGGTACTGTCATGCCTGCTCCCGCTCTTCCCCCCTGGCGCTCAAGGGCGTTAATTGTTAATTGTTGTTAATTGTTGTTTGTCTTTGTCTACCCGTGTGCTGAAGCTTTTCCTGTCCTGTTACCTGTCTGTTCCTTATTAAATGTTCAACTCCCGTACCAGCTTTTCATCTCTGGCATTGGTCCTTACAGCATCTGGAAGTATGATCTCAGTAAGGCTTTGTTGAGTGCACTGGGGTCCATGCATAGTCGTGGTTTATCAGGTTTTTCAATGTCAACAATGTTGTTAATCCAGGGTGTAGGCTCTGTGACTTTCGTGATAATGTCTGCATTGTCCATTGAATGTACGGCCTTTGTGATCCTTCCCTTCAGGTATCTGTCTTGGTAGCTGCTGCACAGGCCTGGCTGCATTGTCTACTTCTAGGTGTGGCTCTCCAGAAAGGCAGCCAAGCCCATCCAACACATCCTTGTACTTGGAGATGATCTCCTCACTTGTCATGATGACCTCAGTGGATGTGGTGCTTTGGGATGTTGACGTGATGTAACACATGGCTGGGGTTCACATGTAGTAGTCTGGGTCTTTCATATGTGTCAGCTGACAGCAGAGGAAGCTGGAATGTCTCCATGACCTGAGATTTGATAAACATTTTTCCATCACGATCTGTTCTGAGATTGCATTCTCCTGTTGGCTTTATCAGTGTGTCGTCACATAGCTTGAGTGGAGCTTCGCTGGGTAAGAGAACTGGATTGACGTCTTGCATGACTTGCTGTAGGTCCCCATAGCTTATGACATTCACTGTTGATCCTGTGTCTAGTTGACATGTAATTGTATGGCTGGGGTCGTAGGTCAATGGCTCATCACTGAGTGGAGCTAGCTTGAGGTTAATGAACCATTTTTTCCCCATGCTTTCTACATATTTAACCTGTGAGATGTATCACATTGCCTGTTGTTTGGTCATTTGACTCATTATCTTCCTCTACTAGATTGAGTTGAGGTTTGTGTTGTGCTGGTTTACAAACTCTGGCAAAGTGGTTTGGTTTGCCACATGCTTTACAGGTGACACCGTATGCTGGTCATTTGGCTTTGGCAAGTACTGAACCACAGTAATGACAGGGTCAGTCGTTTGGCATTCTATGTTTGTTATTATCCCCTGTAAACTCTGTCGGTTTACTAAAATATGTTTTGTGTTTTGATTCTGAACATCGCTCACGGGAGGTATAATGAACCGTTTCGGGTCCACCTCCATCAATTTTTCTGATTTGCCTTTGTGCTTGTTCACTTGAACGACACATCAATAGCTTTGTTCAGTGTGAGGTGAGGTTCTCTGAGAATGCGCGCTCTCCCAGCTATATTTTTTGGGCCTATGACAAGCCTGTCACGGACTAGTTCCTCTCGTAATGCGCCAAATTCACATGTCTGCTAGCTTCCTCAGATTTGCAATGTACTGCTCTGTTGTTTCACATTGACTTTGTTGACAAATATTAAACACGTACCTCTCATAGATCACGTTCCTGGATGGCTCAAACTGTTTCTGTAGCGCCTGAGTCAGTTCTCTCTGCTTCAGGCAAGATGGAGCCGGCAGAGATGGTCGCCTCGCTTCTAGTCCTTAGGAAACTATAATGTTTTTTATAATGTATTATTTCTTACATTGTTAGACCAGAAAAGCTTAAGTGTTGTTACATACAGCTGGGAAGATCTACTGGATATCAGAGCGATGTCAACTTACCAACATTACGACCAGGACTACGACTTTCCCGAAGAGGATCCTTTGTTCGCAACACCACCCAGGACATTGGATCTAATCCCAGAAGCCGACCCAAAACAACATCGCTGCAAAAGAGTTAAACGGAGCGGCCTCCTGGTGTTACGATCGATGAGGAAAAATGTGAGGAGTCAGGCGCAGAGAGCAAAGATATGGGGAAAAACCACTCTTTAATGTCCAACCAGAAGAACAACTGGTAATGTCAAAACATTGGCGTAAAATCCACTCGAATACAGTACACACTGGAAAAATAAATCCAGACAGTGGAAAACCCCAATAAAACGAACAACCTCATACAAAAACAGAAAGACAAGCCCGCACAAACAGAAGCGGGCTAAACGAACTTAAATAGCACCACCCTAACAACCAAACAATGAACAGGTGAAAACAATTAGACAAAACCAAATGAAAAGGAAAAAGGGATCGGTGGCAGCTCGTAGACCGGCGACGACGACCGCCGAGCGCCACTCGAACAGGAAGGGGAGCCACCTTCGGTAATGCTCGTTACACCTGGTCAGACATCAAAGGTGTGCACACCACCCACCGCTTCCGAGTATATTACTCGCCAATGTCCAGTCTCTAGACAACAAGGTAGACTAAATTAGGGCAAGGGTTGCCTTCCAGAGAGACATCAGAGATTGTAACATTTTCTGTTTCACAGAAACATGGCTCTCTCGGGATACGTTGTCGGAGTTGGTACAGCCACCGGGATTCTTCATGCATCGCACCGACAGAAATAAACATCTCCCTGGGAAGAAGAAGGGCGGAGGTGTATGCCTCATGATTAACGACTCATGGTGTAATCGTAAAAATATAAAATGGCGCAGTAAAATGGCGCAGGGAGAAATGGCAGCAGTTTTACGGGCGCCCAACCAATTGTGCTACTATGTGGGGTTTTTTTGCGTTATTTGTAACTTATTTTGTACATCATGTTTCCGCAACCGTATCTTACGGGAAAAAAAGAGCTTCTGTATATCAGGATAGCGATCACTCACCTCGGATTAGACAAAGATTTTTTTCTACAACAGACGATGCACAAGACATTCTCCAAACACCCCACACAACGGACATCCCCGTTATTTGCAAGAGGAAGTGACGCAGGTACAGAGGACAAAGATCTGGATGCCTGGTCATAACCTGGAGAAGGCGACTGGGAAAGCTGCCGTTACCGTCAATACTACTCACCAACGTGCAATCGTTGGACAATAAATTAGACGAGGTACGATCATGAATATCCTACCAATTGGACATCATCCTGGACATATCCTATGTTTCACGGAATTGTGACTGAATGACTGAATGGATATTCAGCTAGCGGGATATACACTGCACCGGCAAGATAGAACAGCACACTCTGGTAAGATGAGGGGGGGCGGTCTGTGCATATTTGTAAACAACAGCTGGTGCACGAAATCTAAGGAAGTCTCTAGATTTTTCTCACCTGAAGTAGAGTATATTGTGATAAATTGCAGGCCACACTACTTGCTTAGAGAGTTTTCAGCTATACTTTCGTGGCTTTTTATTTACCACCACAGACACATGCTGGCACTAAGACTCAGTCAGCTGTATAAGAAAAAAAGCTAACAGGAAACCACTCACCCAGAGGCGGCGCTCCTAGTGGCCGAAGACTTTAATGCAGGGACACTTAAATCAGTTCTACCAAATTTCTATCAACATGTTAAATGTGCAACCAGAGGGAAAAAATTCTAGATCACCTGTAGTCCACACACAGAGATATGTACAAAGCTCTCCCTCGCCCTCCATTTGGTAAATCCGACCACAACTCTATCCTCCTGATTCCTGCTGACAAACAAAAATTAAAGCAGGAAGCACCAGTGACTCGGTCCATAAAAAAGTGGTCAGATGAAGCAGATGCTAAACTACAGGACTGTTTTGCTATCACAGACTGGAACATGTTCCGGGATTCTTCCGATGACATTGAGGAGTACACCACATCAGTCACTGGCTTCATCAATAAGTGCATGGACGTCGTCCCCACAGTGACTGTACGTACATACCCCAACCAGAAGCTATAAATTACAGGCAATATTCGCACTGAGCTAAAGGGTAGAGCTGCCGCTTTCAAGGTGCGGGACTCTAACCCGGAAGCTTACAAGAAATCCTGCTATGCCCTGCGACGAACCATCAAATAGGCAAAGCGTCAATACAGTGCTAAGAATAAATCATACTACACCGGCTCCGACGCTCGTCTTATGTGGCAGGGCTTGCAAACTATTACTGACTACAAAGGAAAGCACAGCTGTGAGCTGCCCAGTGACTAGAGCCTACCAGATGAGCTAAATCACTTCTATGCTCGCTTCGAGGCAAGCAACACTGAGGCATGCATGAGAGCATCAGCTGTTCCTGACGACTGTGTGATCACGCTCTCCGTAGCCGACGTGAGTAAGACCTTTAAACAGGTCAACATTCACAAGGCTGCAGGGCCAGACGGATTACCAGGATGTGTGCTCCACTGACACTTTCAACATGTCCCTGATTGAGTCTGCAATACCAACATGTTTCAAGCAGACCACCAGATTATCTAGCCCGGCTGATTTGTAAGGGTCCAGATTTTGCAGCTCTTTCAGAACATCAGCTGACTGTATTTGGGAGAAAGAGAAATGGGGAAGGCTTGGGCGAGTAGCAGAGGGGAGGGCAGTGCTGTTGACCGGGGTAGGGGTAGCCAGGTGGAAAGCATGGCCAGCCGTAGAAAAATGCTTATTGAAATTCTCAATTATAATGGATTTGTCGGTGGTGACAGTATTTCCTATCTTCAGTGCAGTTGGAAGCTGGGAGGAGGTGTTCTTATTCTCCATGGACTTTACAGTGTCCCAGAACTTTTTTGAGTTTGTGTTGCAGGAAGCAAATTTCTGCTTGAAAAAGCTAGCCTTGGCTTTTCTAACTGCCTGTGTATACTGGTTTCTAGCTTCCCTGAAAAGTTGCATATCACGGGGGCTGTTCGATGGTAATGCAGAACGCCATAGGATGTTTTTCAGTTGGTTAAGGGCAGTCAGGTCAGGAGAGAACCAAGGGCTATATCTGTTCCTGGTTCTAAATTTCTTGAATGGGGCATGCTTATTCAAGATGGTGAGGAAGGCATTTAAAAAAAATATCCAGGCATCCTCTACTGACGGGATGAGATCAATATCCTTCCAGGATACCTCGGCCAGGTCGATTAGAAAGGCCTGCTCGCTGAAGTGTTTCAGGGAGCGTTTGACAGTGATGAGTGGAGGTCGTTTGATCGCTGACCCATTACGGATACAGGCAATGAGGCAGTGATCGCTGAGATCTTGGTTGAAAACAGCAGAGGTGTATTTGGAGGGCAAGTTGGTTAGGATGATGTCTATGAGGGTACCCGTGTTTACGGAATTGGGGTGATACCTGGTAGGTTCATTGATAATTTGTGTGAGATTGAGGGCATCAAGCTTAGATTGTAGGATGGCTGGGGTGTTAAGCATGTTCCAATTTAGGTCGCCTAGCAGCACAAGCTCTGAAGATAGATGGGGGGCAATCAGTTCACATATGGTGTCCAGAGCACAGCTGGGGGCAGAGGGTGGTCTATAGCAGGCGGCAACAGTGAGAGACTTGTTTTTAGAGAGGTGGATTTTTAAAAGTAGGAGTTCAAATTGTTTCGGAACAGACCTGGATAGTAAAACAGAACTCTGCAGGCAATCCTTGCAGTAGATTGCAACACCGCCCCCTTCTGGCCGTTCTATCTTGTCTGAAAATCTTGTAGTTAGGGCGGTGTCAGAGGGAGGCCCTAAAAATTGTCAAATACCCCAGACACCCCAGTCATAGACTGTTCTCTCTACTACCGCATGGCAAGCGCTACCGGAGTGCCAAGTCTCGGACAAAAAGTCTTCTCAACAGTTTTTACCCCCAAGCAGTGGTAGGACTGCTGCTACTCTCTGTTTGTCATATATGCATAGTCACTTTAACTATACATTAATGTACATACTACCTCAATTGGGCCAACCAGTGCTCCCGCACATTGGCTAACCGGGCTATCTGCATAGTGTCCCGCCTCCCGCCACCCACCACCCGCCAACCCCTCTTTTATGCTACTGCTACTCTCTGTTCATCATATATATATATAGTCCCTTTTTAACCATATCTACATGTACATACTACCTCAATCAGCCTGACTAACCGGTGTCTGTATGTAGCCTCGCTACTTTTATAGCCTCGCTACTGTATATAGCCGGTCTTTTTACTGTTGTTTTATTTCTTTACTTGCCTATTGTTCACCTAACACCTTTTTTGCACTATTGGTTAGAGCCTGTAAGTAAACATTTCACTGTAAGGTCTACACCTTTGATATTCGGCGCACGTGACAAATATACTTTGATTTGATTTGAACTCAAGTCAAATGCGACCATATTATCTCCCAAGAGAATTCTCGTCGGTGATTGTAACTGCCGTGTATATCCCACCTCAAGCCGATTCCACATCGGCACTCAAGGAACTTCACTGGAATCTATGCAAACTAGAAACCATACATCCTGAGGCTGCATTTATTGTAGATGGAGATTTTAACAAAGCAAATTTGAGAACAAGGATACCTAAATTCTATCAGCATATTGATTGTAGCACTCGTGCAGGCAATACACTGGATCACTGCTACTCTAACTTCTGTGATGCATACAAGTGATCCATCCCCCGCCCTCCCTTCGGCAAATCCGACGATGACTCCATTTTGCTCCTACCGTCCTCTAGGCAGAAACTCAAACAGGATTTTCCCATGACAAGAAATATTCAACGCTGGTCTGACCAATCGGAATCCACGCTTCAAGATTTTTTTGATCAAGCGAACTGGGAAATGTTCCGGGCAGCCTCAGATAATAATATTGATTTATATGCTGATTCGGTGAGGGAGTTTATAAGTGCATTGGAGATGTTGTACCCACTGTGACTATTACAACCTACCCTAACCAGAAACTATGGATAGATGGCGGCATTCGAGCAAAGCTAAAAACGGAAACAATCACATTCAACCATGGAAAGATGACTGGGAATATGGCCAAATATAAACAGTGTAGTTATTCTCTCCACAAGGCAATCAAACAAGCAAAATGTCGATAAAGGGACAAAGTGGAGTCGCGATTCAACGGCTCAGACACGAGACAGAAATTACGGACTACAAAAAGAAAACCAGCCACGTCACGAACACTGACGTCTTGCTTCCAGACAAACTAAACACCTTCTTTGCCCCCTTTGAGGATAATACAGTGCCACCGACATGGCCCGCTACCATGTACTACTGGGCCCCCCGTCCTACTCTGTGGCCGACGTAAATAAGACATTTAAACGCATTAACCCTCGCAAGGCTGCCGGCCCAGACGGCATCCATAGCCTTGTCCTCAGAGCATGTGCAGACCAGCTGGCTGGTGTATATTGTCAGACATATTCAATCGCTCCCTATTCCAGTCTGCTGTCCCCATGTGCTTCAAGATGGCCACCATTGTTCCTGTAACCAAGAAGGCAAAGATAACTGAACTAAATGACTATCGCCCCGTAGCATTCACTTCTGTCATCATGAAGTGCTTTGAGAGACTAGTCAAGGATAATATCACCTCCACCTTACCTGCCACCTTAGACCCACTTCAATATGCATACCGCCCCAATAAGTCCACAGACGATGCAATCGCTATCACACTGCACACTGCCCTATCCCATCTGGACAAGAGTAATACCTATGTAAGAATGCTGTTCATTGACTACAGCTCAGCATTCAACACCATAGTACCCTCCGAGCTCATCATTAAGCTTGAGGCCTTGGGTCGAAACCTCGCCTTATAAAACTAGGTCCTGGATGTTCTGACGGGCCGCCCCCATGTGGTGAAGATAGGAAACAACATCTCCACTACGCTGGTCCTCAACACTGGGGCCCCACAAGGGTGCATTCTCAGCCCCCTCCTGTACTTCCTGTTCACCCATGACTGCGTGGCCATGCACGCCTCCAACTCAATCATCAAGTTTGCAGACGACACAACAGTAGTGGGCTTGATTACCAACAACGATGAGACACTCTACAGGGAGGAGGTGAGGGCACTCGGAGTGTGTTGTTGGGAAAACAACCTTTCACTCAACGTCAACAAAACAAAGGAGATGATCATGGACTTCAGGAAACAGCAGAGCGAGCACCCCCCTCCCCTATCCACATCGAAGGGACAGCAGTGGAGAAGGTGGAAAGTTTTAAGTTCCTCTGCTTACACATCACAGACAAACTGAAATGGTCCACCCACACAGACAGTGTGGTGAAGAAGTCGCAACAGCACCTTTTCAACCTCAGGAGGCTGAAGGAATATGGCTTGGCATCTAAACCCTCACAAACTTTTACAAATGCACAATTGAGAGCATTCTGTCGGGGCTGTTTCACCGCCTGGTAGGGCAACTGCAACTGCACCGCCCACAACCGCAAGGCTCTCCAGAGGGTGGTGCATTATGCACAATGCATCACCGGGGGCAAATTACCTGCCCTCCAGGACATGTCACAGGAAGACTAAAAAGATAATCAAGGACAACAACCACCCGAGCCACTGCCTGTTCACCCCTCTATCATCCAGAAGGCAAGGTCAATACAAGTGCATCAAAGCTGGGACCGAGAGACTGAAAAACAGCTTCTATCTCAAGGCCATCAGACTGTTGAACAGCCATCCCTAACACAGAGAGGCTTCTGCCAACATACTGACTTGAAAACATTGGCCACTTAATAAATGGAGCACCAGTCACTTTAATAATGCTACTTTAATAATGTTTACATATATATACTGTATTTTATACCATTTATTGCATCTTGCCTATGCCGCTCGGTCATCGCTCATCCATATATTTATATGTACATATTCTTATTTCATCCCTTTAGATTTGTGTGTATAAGGTAGTTGTTGTGGAATTGTTAGATTACTTGTTGGATATTACTGCACTGTCGGAACTAGAAGCGCAAGCATTTCACTACACTCGCATTAACATCTGCTAACCATGTGTATGTGACCGATAACATTTGATATGATGATGCCGCTGTAAGAGATGACATTCCTTTCCCATCACGGTTAGCAGAGTTGTATGCGGACCTTTGCTTCCTTTTTGTCCAGACCGGTAGCTATCTCATAGTTTTCCCATTAACAGAAATGTCCAGTTGTGGTATGTATCGCCCTTCATGTCCATAGGTTCTGGTACTGGAATTACCGGGTAAGCCATGGTTATTGTTTTTTGTGGCTGGTTAGCTAGTTGGCACGTCCCTTCCTACTTTTCATTTATCCATGTGTCCTTTTGATGAGTCAAGGATTTACCTATTTGGTTCTGACTTCTGACTCCATGTTTTGTGTGGTGTTTGTTCTATACCAAACCAAGGTAATGTTGATTAGAAAGTCTGTACTTAAGCAGCACTGTGTAGTGTGCATACAGCTCCATTCAGTGCATGGTAAGTCATGCCTAACTTGGAAAAGAATGGAATAGGAAAAAAAACATGTCTAAACCTAATTGCCACAATGTAATTTACTTTTGTACAGCTGTGAACAACATAGGCTACAAAATATGACCTATGCTAAAGGTATTCACAGATCAGTGCAAATGAAGCGAAGGAGACAAGGATAGGAAACCAATGGATGAAACGAGTTTAGAATATTTAGTGAAACCAGTGGTGTAAAGTACTTAAGTAAAAATACTTAAAAGTACTACTTAAGTAGCTGTTGTGGGTATCTGTACTTTACTTTACTATTTTTATATTAGACAACTTTGACTTTTACTCCACTACATTCCTAAAGAAAATAATGTACTTTTTACTCCATACAGGAAAATGGTCTAATTCACACACCTAAAGAGAAAATCCCTAGTCATCCCTCCTGCCTCTGATCTGGCGAACACACTAAACACAAATGCTTTGTTTGTAAATGATGTCTGAGTGTTGGAGTGTGCCCCTGGCTACATTTAGAAAACAATTAGCTTAATATAAGGAATTTGAAATTATTTATACTTTTACTTTTGAGATTCAAGTATATTTTAGCATTACATTTACTTTTGATACTTAAGTATATTTAAAACCAAACACTTTTAGACTTTTACTCAAGTATGATTTTACTGGGTGACTTTCACTTTTACTTAAGTTATTTATATTAAGGTTTCTTTACTTTTACTCAAGTATGACGATTAGGTACATTTTCCACCACTGAGATGTACCCCTCAAGTTCATCACATGCAGCGGGCAGCTCATCCTCCTCTCTCTAGCGCAGGTCCCCCGCAATTTGAACCGTGTGACGTCACCATGAAAAACCATACATCGACTCCCTAAACAAGGCATGTCAATGTTCTTGTATTTAGATACAAGCTGTAGTACAGCACTTGTTGCGGCTATAAGGAGACCACTAACTTGCTAGCAAGGAAACAAGCAAGGAAAGCCAACTTTCTCCACCCTTAACTCCGAATATCGGTTTTGCAACGTCAACAAGTTAGCTACATGTTTGTCTTCTAGTTAAACAGGTAAATATCTGAAAATGTTTTGTCTTGAAAATAACTTTTGTTTTAGCTACTTATAGCTATCTAGGTTTAGTAGCTAACAGCAGTTTGTTGGTGCTTGATTGGAAAGCAGATCCAAAGAATTAAAAGCTAGCTAGCCCTTGATCATGACATTTAGTGCAATTACATTACACATAGGAGTCATTGGATGAAGGGGTCTTCTTAATGGGGGAGTTTAGCCCCGAGGAAAAATCTAATCGGCTGCAACTGTGTTAGAACAGTGTACACGGTGTATTTTGCATTTGTGAAATTCTTTTTGATGTGATTTTAAAGTAGAGGGATTTAGCTATATTTCTAGAGCAGTACAGCAATTGAGAATCCATTCACGTTTAAATGGAGTATTGGCTGTTTTGGCTTCCAGAGACAATGCATCTTTAAAATGAACATGTAACAAACAAGCAATGTGAAATATATATTTCAATAACTAAAGTTGTTAGCTATGGTCCGAGTATTTTTATTCAACCACCTTTCGGTTACTAGTCCAACGCTCTAACCACTAGGCTACCCTGCCGCCCCGAGTAACGTAGGCGCCTTTAGTCCATTATTGGGCTAGCTATGCTAATATAATATAGCTATGATTAAAATACATATTGCACCTCATACGAAAATAAATTACTGAGCATTTGCTGTGGTGTCATAGTTTTCTATTAAGCCAATGTGAGTAGTAAATGTAACTTATAGAAATGTAATTTTAATTTAACGCAATTCTAAGAAGTTGTAGATCTGTTCTATGTGCGCTATTTCTTTACTGCCCGTCTTTAAAGTTAGGTTTTGCGTCTTTTGCTTTCGGTTTTGTACACCAGCTTCAAACAGCTGAAAATACAACAATTTTGGTTATTGAAAATATATTTCACGGTGCTTGTTTTGTCACAGAAACTATTATTTTAGTAACCAGGAAATCAAATCAAATCATACTTTATTTGTCACATGCGCCGAATACAACAAGTGTAGACCTTACGGTGAAATGCTTACTTACAAGCCCATAACCGACAGCGCAGTTCAAGAAGAGTTAAGAAAATATTTACCAAATAAACTAAAGTAAAAAGTAACACAATAACAATAACGAGGCTATTTACCGGTACCTTACAGGTTTAGGTCATTTGTACCTGGGTGATTCTGCAACTTCGGGCACTTTGGACCGGCAAGCTTTCAGAAATTAAAATGTATCGAAACACCATTTTACCAGTATTATAATCGTGTTTGATTTGTCTATAAATAATATCTGATAATGGCTGCGATCGTACTATTCAGGAATTGATATATTTTCGTCATTTTTCTCAAACAGCCATAGACGAATGTCATTTCCATCACATCATTAAACATCCATATTAGTTGAAAATGAAATATCATACAATTATTTTGTAACACATTTTTTATACATTTGTACATTAACTTGCATTGAATATTATTTGAAGTGCTTTTTAAGGTTTTCATAAAATGAAAAATCCAACACAACGCCTGACTGTATAACCTTGCCTTTGTGACAGCTGAAAATATTTATTCATCATTAAAAAAACAAGATAACCATATTATTTCCCTATCTAAAACAAATCAATCAATGTAAATTATACATAATATAATAATTTACCTAAAAATATGGGTGTGGTGGAAATGACATCTATGTAAAAAAAAAAAGAAATGTATGAAAATAATATTTTATTGCCAACATTTTGAACAACAACCATTGTGGAACATGTAATTAATTTAAGAAAAAGTAAGATTCCAAAAGTGGGCAGAGCTCAAGGAAGTAGGCCAGTGTTTTTGAGAGAGAAGCCCAGATTGCAGAGGGGTCATCTGCATAGAAGAGCTCAGTGAGCAAAGTGAAACGGTATTTTGAAACAATAAAATCCTTTTCAAGTTCTTCAGAGTTCCTTTCATTTTCTGTTTTGTCTTTGGGGAATCTTGTCTGTCTATTTTCTTCATCAGTTGATCATTCCTTTTTTTGTATTACTCAGTTTTCCGTTAAGCTTTACCAGGTTTGGCATTTGTCATGCAAAGATCTCTATGTTTTTGAGCGACCTCTTCCAACCGTTTTCCTTCCAGCAAGTATTAGACTTCTCATTCCTGCTGCAGTAGATGAGGAAGGGGTTTCAGGGTGTGCATCAGGGCAGGTAAGTTAGGGGCAGGTATGTTGGCCTCATGTTCTGGCTGCAAGTCATCTGGTGACTGAGGTGATGTGTTGCCTGATAGGTAGGTCTCCATTGTAACTGTTCTCTTTAAAGTCTGTCTTCTATTCCGTTGGTTACATTTCCATTGCCATCTCTTGCTTCTTTGTTCTCGCTTTGTAAGCTCAGAGATAGATATCACTTCTCCATTTTTCTTTTTTCTTCCAGTATATCTCCCTGTCTTTTTGCAGATGTTCCTGGTATCGTATAGGATCATTTTTTGGTTTTGTTTCTATATGTCTGTGACCTCTGTGCTGTTTTATGTGGCATCTTCTAAAAACAAATAAATACTACTTAAGTTTTCTAATTGTGCACACCTTGGAGCATTTTCTGGATTAAAGTAATTTAAAACATGATTAAATAAGCCTAAATAAAAAGTAATAACATAATGGATGTTTGTCATTTCCACCACATTCTGTCATTTCTACCACGTTCTGTCATTTCCAGCACAGTTAAGTTTGCGATGGAAATGACTGTGATGGAAATTATGCATATTTTTTTCTAAAATCCCCAAAATTGAGCCTGAGGACATAGAAGTTCTTGTAGTTGCAGCATTACCCACCTGTAGGTAGGGGTGAAGTGACTAGGCATAGATAATAAACAGTGGGGGGGGGTCAATGTAAATAGTCCGGTGGAGGTTGAAGCCGTTAAGGAGCCTTTTGGTCTTAGACTTGGCGCTCTGTTATCGTTCGGTAGCAGAGAAAACGCTTGGGTGACTGGTGTCTCTGACAATTTTATGCGACTTCCTCGGACAAGCCTATTATATAGGTACTGGATGGCAGGAAGCTTGTCCCCAGTGATGTACTGGACCATATGTAGTACCCTCTGTAGCGCCTTACGATCAGATGCCGAGCAGTTGCTATACCAGGCGGTGATGCAACCGGTCAGGATGCTCTCGATGGTGCAGATTTGGAATGTTTTGAGGATCTGGGGACCCATGACAAATCTTTTCAGTCTCCTGAGGGGGAATAGGTTTTGTCATGCGCTCTTCACAACTGTCTTGGTGATGTGTACACCAAGGAACTTGAAACTCTCGACCTGCTCCACTACAGCCCCGTCGATGTTAATGAGGGCCTGTTCTGCCCACCTTTTCCTGTAGTCCACGATCAGCTCCTTTGTCTTGCTCACATTGAGGGAGAGGTTGTGGCAGAGCGATTTCTGCATATTGCAGCTTATTTTAGTAACCAGGAAATGGCAGAGCGATTTCTGCATATTGCATCTTTAACATTAGAAATGCCAATCCCCAAAATACTATTAAGCTACGTTACGCAAAGCTAATCAAAGGACTTTCATGCCATGGCTAGCTAACCTAGGGGAGTCCTATGATGTAACTTGTCTGAGGTCGATGTAGCTAGTCCTGAGAGCCATAGAGGTGTCCAAATTGTGCATACAGTGACCCACCTGTCTTGCCAGTGTCAGTCGTGATCATCTATTATGGCTTGGGGGTACGGCTAGGATTCCATTCACTATATAAACATCCTTTATGTCATTATATGAATTATAACAAGAGATAGCTAACTAGGTATGTTCCTTGTAGCCAATGTTCCCTCTAAGCTGCATACGGGCGTGCCGCTCCCCCGGGACTGCCGCACAGAAGAAATATCAGCATGCTCAGAGAAGCACGGGATTGAATTTCACTCAGTTGCACCCTTTAGTTAACACTATCAACGTTTCCCTTTACTGTGGAAATTGTGATCGAATCAACGTATTATTAGCCACTTTCAATGTAACATACCGAAAGAAACCAAACTATGCAAGACTTAGTATGCCAAACTAACTATGCAAGAGATTTTGTTGTAGGCAGAATGCATCGGAGTAGGATTCTATTGCATTGACAGGCATATGTAAATAGACCATTGCTATATATGGATCTGTGCCATTCACTTTAAACTGGACTGTGTTTACAGCATGAGCGGTCATCAGTAGATGCACTTGTTTTGAGATCAAAGCCAGAGTGTGTACATGTGTTCATATCTTTCGAGTTATTAGCCCAGTTATAGATCATGTGTAGTCAACAATGGGGGGGAATGATTGCTTCCTACAAAATTTGTGCATTTCTAGACATCTTTGAAAAACAAGTCAGTGAAAGAGTTTTTTTTATGTCTTAAAGGGGTGTGGCTGCAGGGGCAGTATTGAGTAGCTTGGATGAAAGGTTCACAGCGGTGCCGAGAGTAAACGGCCTGCTCCTCAGTCATAGTTGCTAATATATGCATATTATTATTAGTATTGGATAGAAAGCACTCTGGAGTTTCTAAAACTGTTTAAATTATGTCTGTGAGTATAACAGAACTCATATGGCGGGCAAAAACTTGAGAAAAAATCCAAAACGGAAGTGGAAATTATTAGGCTGGTCGATTTTCAACCAAGATCCCATTGAAATCACAGCGAGATATGAATGAGTTTTCACTTCCTACGGCTTCCACTAGATGTCAACAGTCTGTAGAACCTTGTCTGATGCCTCTACTGTGAAGGGTAGTTGAGAGAGGAATTAGTTAAGTCTGCCATGACCTGACCATGCTTTCACCATGCGCCTTCACATAAGAGGGAGCTCTGTTCCATCGCTCATCTGAAGTCAATGTAATTCTCCGGTTGGAACGTTATTCAAGATTTATGTTAACAACATTCTAAAGATTGATTCAATACATCGTTTGACATGTTTCTACTGACTGTTACTGAACTTTTGGACATTTCGTCAGCTTTTAGGGAACGCTCTTCATGACTTTGGAATTGTTTACCAAACGCGCTAACAAATAATACTGCAGGCTGAGACAGGAGGGGTCGGGAGACACTGTAGCCCTGTCCGACGACAGGGCCAAGATACCCCCGGACAGGGCCAAGCAGGCAGGATTTAACCCCACTCACTTTGCCAAAGCACAGCCCCCACAACACTAGAGGGATATCTTCAATCATAACTTACCATCCTGAGACCAGGCCGAGTATAGCCCACAAAGATCTCCACCACGGCACAACCCAAGGGGGAGCAGTAGACTACTTGACCACTGTTAAAACTAACTAAAAATCTCTTTTGGATAGGGGTCAGCATTGGGAAGTTTGGATGAAAAGCGTGCCCAGAGTAAACAACCTGTTACTCAGGCCCAGAAGCTAGAATATCCATATAACTAGTAGATTTGGATAGAAAACACTCAAGTTTCCAAAACTGTTACAATAATGTCTGTGAGTATAACCTGAGAACCTGAGAAAAATCCAACCAGGAAGTGGGAATTCTGAGGTTTGTAGTTTAAGTGAATGCCTATCGAATATCCAGTGTCTGTGGGGTCAGATTGCACTTCCCAAGGCTTCAAGTAGATGTCAACAGTCTTTCGAAGTTGTTTCAGGCTTCTATTGTGAAAGGGGAGAGAATAAGAGCACTCAAAGCAAGTGGCTCAACTGAAAGCCATGAGTTGTTTGTGGCCGTGCGTGCGACGTTCGTTCCCTTTCCTTTCTAATAAACGGTATTGTCCGGTTGAAACATTATTGAATATTTTTGATAAAAACACCCTAACGATTGATTAGGAACATCGTTTGACATGTTTCTACGAACTTTAATGGAACTTTTTTGACTTTTCGTCTGGATGTGGTGCCCGCGCTTTGTGCATTTGGATTACTGGACTAAACGTGCAAACAAAAAGGAGGTATTTGGATATAAAGATGAACTTTATCGAACAAAACAAACATTTATTGTCTAACATGGAGACCTGGGAGTGCCATCAGATGAAGATCATCAAAGGTAAGTGATTAATTTTAACGCTATTTCTGACTTTTGTGACACCTCTCCTTGGCTGGAAAATGGCTGTATGGTTTTCTGTGGCTAGGCGCTGACCTAACATAATCGCATGGTGTGCTTTCGCCATAAAGCCTTTTTGAAATCGAACACAGCGCCTGGATTAACAAGAGGTTTATCTTTAATCCTATGTATAACACTTGTATCTTTCATCAATATTTATGATGAGTATTTCTGTAATTTATGTGGCTCTCTGCAATTTCACCGGATGTTTGTTTGAGACAATGCATTTCTGAACATAACACGCCAATTTCAAATGAGGTTTTTGGACATAAAGATTAATTTATTTATCGTAATGTTTGAAGGAAAAAGGGGGAGGCTTGCAACCTGAAGAACACCATCCCAATCGTGAAGCACGGGGGTGGCTGCACCATGTTGTGGGGGTGCTTTGCTGCAGGAGGGACTGGTGCACTTCACAAAATAGATGGCATTGTGAGGAAGAAAAATTATGTGGATATATATTGAAGCAACATCTCAAAACATCAGTCAGGAAGTTACAGCTTGGTCGCAAATGGGTCTTCCAAATGGACAATGACCCTAAGCATACTTCCAAAGTTGTGTCAAAATGGCTTAAGGACAACAAAGTCAAGGTATTGGTGTGGCCATCTCAACGCCCTGACCTCTATCCCAATAGAATATTTGCGGGCAGAACTGAAAAAGTGTGTGCGAGCAAGGAGGCCTACAAACCTGACTCAGTTACATCAGCTCTGTCAGGAGGAATGGGCCAAAATTCACCCAACTTATTGTGGGAAGCTTGTGGAAGGCTACCCGAAACATTTGACCCAAGCTAAACAATTTAAAGGCAATGCTACCAAATACTAATTGAGTGTATGTAAACTTCTGACCCACTGGGAATGTGATGAAAGAAATAAAAGCTGAAATAAATCACTCTACTATTATTCTGACATTTCACATTCTTAAAATAAAGTGGTGATCCAAACTGACCTAACACAGGGAATTTTTACTAGGATTAAATGTCAGTAATTGTGAAACTGAGTTTTTAAATGTATTTGGCTAAGGTGTATGTAAACTTCAGACTTTATAAATCACAAGAAAAACATGTTTAGTTTAATCCACTGGACCTGTAACTGACTTGGCATTCTATAGCAATGAATGATTATGGGAGGTTGTAGTAGTCTAGCATTCTCACTTAACATTAACCTGTAGTCAGAAATAATCTTGAAACAAACTCAGAATCTTCTGTTAGTCTGTCCTCACTACTCTGTGATACTAGGATTGTTGGAGATTAGAAATGTTTCCCCTGTGTCTTCTCCACCCAGTGGTTCTAGACTCCCAGGAGGCCACGGTTCTCTACCTGCCATACCTCATCACCGTCGACGACATCATCACCCAGATCGCCAAGGCCCGGCTTCAAGGCCAAGCCCAAGTCCAAGTCCCGCCCCCTGCAGCTGTCCGTCAGCGAGATGGAGCGGTTGCTAAGCGCTGCCTCGTTACCCACAGCGCCGGTGGATACTTCCACCAAGGATTCTGAGGCGTCCACAGACTCGGCCCAGACTACCCTCAGGGTGACGGGCATGCACTGCCGCTCCTGTGTGGTAAACATCCAGGATAACATCTCCAAGCTGGCTGGGGTGACCTCCATAGAGGTATTGTTGGAGAGAGAGAGTGCCTCCATCCACTACAACCCAGGGAGGGTGACTGTGTCTGGGCTACAGCAAGCCATCGAGGCCCTGCCACCAGGGACGTTTAAAACCCAACCCTGGAGCGCTAGCTCTGGAGGTGTTAGCTCTACATCCACCACACCTATACCTTCACCACCACCACCACCGTCGTCACAGGCCGGCCTCTCCTCCACCCAGCCCTGCTACGGCCAGCCTCTGACGGCCACGGCCCTAATCCATATAGAGGGGATGACCTGTGGGTCCTGTGTTCAGTCCATCGAGGGGATGCTGTCTCAGAGGAAGGGGCGGTCAGCCAAGGTGCGGTCAGCCAAGGTGTCTCTGGCCAATCACAGAGGGGTGTTTGAGTACGACCCTCTCCTCACCCATCCAGAAGAGCTCAGGGAGGCCATAGAGGACATGGGATTTGATGCCTTCCTGCCTGGTGAGTTGATGGGCGGATTGTATTCTTTTATCCTCAACTAGGGTTTCAAATTTCAGTAAACATTCCATATGTTCCCAGGTTTTTCAGGGATCCTGGTTGGAGGATTCCCTCCTGATTCTAGGAATCCTACAACAGGAATTTCTGTCTTCGGTGAAGTTTCCGGAGTTTAGTAACACAACCCCTAATAATATCTCTAGCTGTGAAGGGAACAAATGAAGCTGTCTCTGTTTGTAATATCTCTGTTTGTAACTCATGGAAACTTTCCAGAACAGTAGCTGTAGAACAACCATAGAAAGCAGAATGAGAAATTGAAATGGTTATGAAAGTCATTGTTGCTATGTTGTCCTTTTAGAAACCAACTCCCTGTTGACAGTCCCAGTTATCAGTCCCCCCTCGTCCTGCTCCCTGTCCCATGAGCTGGACGCAACACAGGGTGTTAAGGAGCCCCCGGACACCCTCGCTAAATGCTTCATCCAGATTGGTGGAATGACCTGTGCGTCCTGTGTGGCCAACATCGAGAGGAACCTGAGGAATAAACACGGTGAGAGGAGATGTGAGAATCAGGGTTATGTTCATTAGGGCATGATGTTTTTTGCAAATATTTTACTCTCTGTTTCAGTCTGTTTTACTTGGTAATAAACACAACTTGGTATTAACTACTGATGGGAACTATGGTGTAGTTGTATTAGGGACACTCGTTCTTTACAGTAGCTATCTGTCTTTCAGTATTAACTACTGATGGGAACTATGGTGTACTTGTATTAGGGACACTCGTTCTTTACAGTAGCTATCTGTCTTTCAGTATTAACTACTGATGGGAACTATGGTGTAGTTGTATTAGGGACACTCGTTCTTTACAGTAGCTATCTGTCTTTCAGTATTAACTACTGATGGGAACTATGGTGTAGTTGTATTAGGGACACTCGTTCTTTACAGTAGCTATCTGTCTTTCAGTATTAACTACTGATGGGAACTATGGTGTAGTTGTATTAGGGACACTCGTTCTTTACAGTAGCTATCTGTCTTTCTGGGACAAACGTGTCATAAACAGTTGTAAACTGTGTCACTTTAAGATTTACGATGGCTGTTTTTAAGTAACATACTGTAGGAGGAATGTGGAACGTATTTAGGATGTTATGAAGACTGTACTTTTACCTGGTCGTGAAACCCCTGGCATTTTGTAAAGGCATTTATCACTTGTATATATTAACTGTTGTCTCCACTGAGTATCAAACTCATGTATCAGTTTGGTAGGAAGGTGAATAAAATGTTCCATTTGTCTAACATTGTCCTGCGTTGTTCTGTGCAGGTATCTACTCTGTGCTGGTGGCCCTGATGGCTAGTAAGGCTGAGGTCCGTTATAACCCTGAGGTGATGGACCCTCTGAAGATAGCAGAGAATGTCAGAGAGTTGGGCTTCACTGCTTCTGTCATGGAGAACTATGAGGGTTCTGATGGAAGCTTGGAACTTGTGGTGAGTGTTCTGATTCTAATCAGCACACCATAATGGTGAGGTCTTCTGTTTGGTGTTCTGATTCTCATCAACACACCATAATGGTGTCATCTTCTGTTTGGTGTTCTGATTCTCATCAACACACCATAATGGTGTCATCTTCTGTTTGGTGTTTTGATTCTCATCAACACACCATAATGGTGTTCTGATTCTAATCAACACACCATAATGGTGAGGTCTTCTGTTTGGTGTTCTGATTCTAATCAACACACCATAATGGTGTCATCTTTTGTTTGGTGTTCTGATTCTCATCAACACACCATAATGGGGTTCTGATTCTAATCAACACACCATAATGGTGAGGTCTTCTGTTTGGTGTTCTGATTCTAATCAACACACCATCATGGTGAGGTCTTCTGTTTGGTGTTCTGATTCTAATCAACACACCATAATGGTGTCATATTCTGTTTGGTGTTCTGATTCTAATCAACACACCATAATGGTGTCATCTTCTGTTTGGTGTTTTGATTCTAATCAACACACCATAATGGTGTCATCTTCTGTTTGGTGTTTTGATTCTCATCAACACACCATAATGGTGTTCTGATTCTAATCAACACACCATAATGGTGAGGTCTTCTGTTTGGTGTTCTGATTCTAATCAACACACCATAATGGTGTCATCTTTTGTTTGGTGTTCTGATTCTAATCAACACACCATAATGGTGTCATCTTCTGTTTGGTGTTCTGATTCTAATCAACACACCATAATGGTGTCATCTTCTGTATGGTGTTCTGATTCTAATCAACACACCATAATGGTGTCATCTTCTGTATGGTGTTCTGATTCTAATCAACACACCATAATGGTGAGGTCTTCTGTATGGTGTTCTGATTCTAATCAACACACCATAATGGTGTCATCTTCTGTTTGGTGTTCTGATTCTCATCAACACACCATAATGGTGAGGTCTTCTGTTTGGTGTTCTGATTCTAATCAACACACCATAATGGTGTCATCTTCTGTATGGTGTTCTGGATGAATCTCACAATCATGATGTTTAAAAGGCTGGTGATATTTCCACTGGCATAAGCACTGCTTCTGTTAACTATTCCATAATCAAAGATCTCTTTATGTCTACACCATCCTAACTGGTCCTCGTCAAATCTAATTGTATTGGTCGCACACTTTTTATTTATTTTTTATTTTATTTAACTAGGCAAGTCAGTTAAGAACAAGTTCCTATTTGCAATGATGGCCAAACCCGGACGAGGCTGGGCCAATTGTGCGCCACCCAATGGGACTCGCAATCACTGCCGGTTGTGATACAGCCTGATACAGCCTGGAATCGAATCAGGGTCTGTAGTGACGCCTGTAGCACTGAGATGCAGTGCCTCAGACCGCTGAATCAGGGTCTGTAGTGACGCCTGTAGCACTGAGATGCAGTGCCTCAGACCGCTGAATCAGGGTCTGTAGTGACGCCTGTAGCACTGAGATGCAGTGCCTCAGACCGCTGAACCAGGGTCTGTAGTGACGCCTGTAGCACTGAGATGCAGTGCCTCAGACCGCTGAACCAGGGTCTGTAGTGACGCCTGTAGCACTGAGATGCAGTGCCTCAGACCGCTGAACCAGGGTCTGTAGTGACGCCTGTAGCACTGAGATGCAGTGCCTCAGACCGCTGAACCAGGGTCTGTAGTGACGTCTGTAGCACTGAGATGCAGTGCCTCAAACCGCTGAACCAGGGTCTGTAGTGACGCCTGTAGCACTGAGATGCAGTGCCTCAGACCGCTGAACCAGGGTCTGTAGTGACGCCTGTAGCACTGAGATGCAGTGCCTCAGACCGCTGAACCAGGGTCTGTAGTGACGCCTGTAGCACTGAGATGCCGTGCCTCAGACCGCTGAACCAGGGTCTGTAGTGACGCCTGTAGCACTGAGATGCAGTGCCTCAGACCGCTGAACCAGGGTCTGTAGTGACTCCTCTAGCACTGAGATGCAGTGCCTCAGACCGCTGAACCAGGGTCTGTAGTGACTCCTCTAGCACTGAGATGCAGTGCCTCAGACCGCTGAACCAGGGTCTGTAGTGACTCCTCTAGCACTGAGATGCAGTGCCTCAGACCGCTGAACCAGGGTCTGTAGTGACGCCTGTAGCACTGAGATGCAGTGCCTCAGACCGCTGAACCAGGGTCTGTAGTGACGCCTGTAGCACTGAGATGCAGTGCCTCAGACCGCTGAACCAGGGTCTGTAGTGACGCCTGTAGCACTGAGATGCAGTGCCTCAGACCGCTGAACCAGGGTCTGTAGTGACGCCTGTAGCACTGAGATGCAGTGCCTCAGACCGCTGCGCCACTCTTTAGCCCTGTTTACACATGTTTAGCGAAATGCTTGTGTTCCAGGCTCCAACAGTTCAGTAGTATCTAACAATTCACAACAATACACACAAACCTAAAAGTAAAATAATGGAATTAAGAAATATATAAATATTAGTATGAGCAATGTCAGAGTAGCATTGACTAAAATACTGTAGAATAGAATACGGTATATACATATGAAATGGGTAAAGCAGTATGTAAACATTATTAAAGTGGCCAGTGATTCCATGTATATAGGGCAGTAAGGTGCAGGGCTGTGTTTTCCTCTAAACTGTGTGTTAACAGTACATTCTCCTCTCCGGCCTCTCTCCAGGTCAGGGGAATGACGTGTGCCTCCTGCGTTCACAAAATAGAGTCCAGCCTGATGAAAGAGAACGGTATCGTCCACGCCTCTGTTGCCCTGGCAACCAACAAAGCCCACATCAAGTACGACCCGGAGGTGACGGGACCGAGAGACGTCATCAAACTCATAGAGGTACTTCATTTTGTTTTTCAATCATTAATTTATTTGTTTGTCCATTTGTTTGCCCATTCATTTGTTCATCCAACATCCTCTCCTCTGCCCCAGGTTGTTGCTTTAAATGACAATGGGATATCAGTTTGCCCAGTCAGATTTGTTCATTAATTTTGTCTGTTTATCAGAACCTGGGTTTCGAGGCATCTCTGGTGAAGAGGGATCGCACAGGCAGTCACCTGGACCACAGCAGAGAGATCACACAGTAATGGAAGGGAATGGGAGGTGTGGGATAATGGGCTGTTTGGGATTTTACTCACTGGTTATTTAAACATCTCTTCTTCTTCATCTCTTCTCTTTTTTCTTAATCTCTTCTCCTCTTCATCTCTTCATCTCTTCTCTTTTTTCTTCATCTCTTCTCCTCTTCATCTCCTCTTCTCTTAACACATATGGACCCAGAACTTAATGGAGCAGCTGACCAATTACACAATACTTTAGTTCTGGGTTAACCGAGATGACTCTGTATCTCTGTCTGTGTCTGACATACTGTCTGTCTCTGTCTGTCTGTTTCCATTTCCCTACCTCTCTCTTCTCCCAGATGGAGGAAGTCGTTCCTGGTCAGCCTGTTCTTCTGTTACTCGTCTGTCTCCATCTCTGTACCACCTCCTCTCTCTCTCTCTTCTCCCAGATGGAGGAAGTCGTTCCTGGTCAGCCTGATCTTCTGCATCCCAGTCATGGTTATGATGATCTACATGATCATAGTAGACCACCAGATCAGCACGTCTCACCAGCACAACGCCACCACACAGGACCGGGAACACTACCACTCCACCATGTTCCTGGAAAGACAGCTGCTCCCAGGCCTCTCCATCATGAACCTGATCTCATTCCTCTTCTGTGTCCCTGTACAGGTAGGAGAGAAAGACTGAGAGGGAGAGAGAAATAGACAGAGGGAAAGCGATGTAGAGGGAAAGAAACACTATACTGTATATACAAAAGTAAGTGGACACCCCTTCAAATTAGTGGATTCGGCGATTTCATCCACACCCATTGCTGACAGTTGTATAAAATCGAGCACACAGCCATGCAATCTCCATAGACAAACAAAGGCAGTAGAATGGCCTTACTGAAGAGCTCAGTGACTTTCAATGTGGCACCGTCCTAGGATGCCACCTTTCCAACAAGGCAGTTCGTCAAATGTATGCCCTGTTAGAGCTGCCCCGGTCAACTGTAAGTGCTGTTATTGTGAAGTGGAAACATCTAGGAGCAACAACTGGTTTGTCGAGATCATTGTGGAAACACTTGACTGGCCTGCAAGGAGCCCTGACCTCAACCCCGTCGAACTCTTTTGGGATGAATCGGAATGCCGACTGCGAGCCAGGCCTAATCGCCCATCCTCAGTGCCTGACCTCACTAATGCTCTTGTGGCTGAATGGCGGCAAGTCCCTGCAGCAACGTTCCAACTAGAGGTCGTCCGATAACCGATAATTGGAGGACCAAAAAAAGCCGATACCAATTAATCGGACTATTTCATCACATTCCCAGTGGGTCAGAAGGTAACATACACTCAATTAGTATTTGGTAGCGTTGCCGTTAAATTGTTTAACTTGGGTCAAACGTTTCGGGTAGCCTTCCACAAGCTTCCCACAATAAGTTGGGTGAATTTTGGCCCATTCCTCCTGACAGAGCTGGTGTAACTGAGTCAGGTTTGTAGGCCTCCTTGCTCGCACACACTTTTTCAGTTCTGCCCACAAATGTTCTATAGGATTGAGGTCAGGGCTTTGTGATGGACACTTCAATACCTTGACTTTGTTGTCCTTAAGCCATTTTGCCACAACTTTGGAAGTATGCTTGGTTTCATTGTCCATTTGGAAGACCCATTTGAGACCAAGCTTTAACTTCCTGACTGATGTCTTGAGATGTTGCTTCAATATATCCACATCATTTCCCATCATGATGCCATCTATTTTGTGAAGTGCACCAGTCCCTCCTGCAGCAAAGCACCCCCACAACATGATGCTGCCACCCCCGTGCTTCACGGTTGGGATGGTGTTCTTCGGCTTGCAAGCCTCCCCCGTTTTCCTTCAAACATTACGATGGTCATTATGGCCAAACAGTTCTATTTTTGTTTCATCAGACCAGAAGACATTTCTCCAAAAATCTAATCAAATCAAAGTTTATTTGTCACGTGCGCCGAATACAACAGGTGTAGACCTTACAGTGAAATGCTTACTTACAGGCTCTAACCAATAGTGCAAAAAAGGTATTAGGTGAACAATAGGTAAGTAAAGAATTAAAAACAACAGTATAAAAGACAGTGAAAAATAACAGTAGCGAGGCCATATTCAGTAGCGGGGCTATATACAGTAGCGGGGCTATATACAGTAGCGAGGCTATATACAGTAGCGAGGCTATAAAAGTAGTGAGGCTACATACAGACACCAGTTAGTCAGGCTGATTGAGGTAGTATGTACATGTAGATATGGTTAAAGTGACTATGCATATATGATGAACAGAGAGTAGCAGTAGCGTATAAGAGGGGTTGGTGGGTGGTGGGTGGCAGGAGACAATGCAGATAGCCCGGTTAGCCAATGTGCGGGAGCACTGGTTGGTCGGGCCAATTGAGGTAGTATGTACATATGTACATGAATGTATAGTTAAAGTGACTATGCATATATAATAAACCGAGAGTAGCAGCAGCGTAAAAGAGGGGTTAGGGGTTGGGGGGAGGCACACAATGCAAATAGTCCAGGTAACCAATCAGGAGTCTTATGGCTTGGGGGTAAAAACTGTTGAGAAGCCTTTTTGTCCTAGACTTGGCACTCCGGTACTGCTTGCCATGCGGTAGTAGAGAGAACAGTCTATGACTGGGGTGGCTGGGTTCTTTGACAATTTTTAGGGCCTTCCTCTGACACCGCCTGGTGTAGAGGTCCTGGATGGCAGGCAGCTTAGCCCCAGTGATGTCCTGGGCCGTACGCACTACCCTCTGTAGTGCCTTGCGGTCAGAGGCCGAGCAATTGCCGTACCAGGCAGTGATGCAACCAGTCAGGATGATCTCGATGTTGCAGCTGTAGAACCTTTTGAGGATCTCAGGACCCATGCCAAATCATGCCCTCTTCATGACTGTCTTGGTGTGTTTGGACCATGTTAGTTTGTTGGTGATGTGAACACCGAGGAACTTGAAGCTCTCAACCTGCTCCACTGCAGCCCCGTCGATGAGAATGGGGGCGTGCTTGGTCCTCCTTTTCCTGTAGTCCACAATCATCTCCTTAGTCTTGGTTACATTGAGGGACAGGTTGTTATTCTGGCACTACACTGCCAGGTCTCTGACCACCTCCCTATAGGCTGTCTTGTCAGTGATCAGGCCTACCACTGTTGTCTCCACGTGCAGTTGACTTGACTACAATTGACTCAAATGATGTCAATTAGCCTATCAGAAGCTTCTAAAGCCATGACATAATTTTCTGTATTTTTCCAAGCTGTTTAAAGGCACAGTCAACTTAGTGTATGTAAACTTCTGACCAACTGGATTTGTGATACAGTGAAATAATCTCTGTAAACAATTGTTGGAAAAATGACTTGTGTCATGCACAAAGTAGATGTCCTAACTGACGTGCCAAAACTATGGTTTGTTCACAAGAAATGTGTGGAATTGTTGAAACACTTAGGTTGGAGTCATTGAAACTAGTTTATGTAAACTTCCGACTTCAACTGTAAGTATATGGATGAGCGATGGCCGAGCGGCATAGACAAGAGATGGTATAAAATACAGTATATACACGTGATGAGTAACGTAAGATATGTAAACATTATTAAAGTGGCATTTTTTAAAGTGACAAGTGATACATTTATCACATCCAATTTTTTATTATTAAAGTGGCTAGAGATTTGGGTCAGTATGTTGGCAGCAGCCACTCAATGTTAGTGATGGCTGTTTAACAGTCTGATGGCCTTGAGATAGAAGCTGTTTTTCAGTCTCTCACTCCCAGCTTTGATGCACCTGTACTGACCTTGCCTTCAGGATGGTAGCGGGGTGATTAGGCAGTGGCTCGGGTGGTTGTTGTCCTTGATGATCTTTTTGGCCTTCCTGTGACATCGGGGGGTGTAGGTGTCCTGGAGGGCAGGTAGTTTGCCCCCGGTGATGCGTTGTGCAGATCTCACTACCCTCTGGAGAGCCTTGCGGTTGAGGGCGGTGCAGTTGCCGTACCATGCTGTGATACAGCCCGACAGGATGCTCTCGATTGTGCATCTGTAAAAGTGTGTCAAGGTTTTGGGTAACAAGCCAAATGTCTTCAGCCTCTTCTGAGGTTGAAGAGGCACTGTTGCGCTTTCTTCACCACACTGTCTGTATGTGTGGACCATTTCAGTTTGTCTGTGATGTGTACGACCAGGAACTTAACCTTCCACCTTCTCCACTGCTGTCCCATCGATGTGGATAGGGGATGGGGGTGCTCCCTCTGCTGTTTCCTGAAGTCCACGATCATCTCCTTTGTTTTGTTAACGTTGAGTGAGAGGTTGTTTTCCTGACACCACACTCCGAGTGCCCTCACCTCCTCCCTATAGGCTGTCTCGTCGTTGTTGGTAATCAAGCCCACTACTGTTGTGTTGTCTGCAAACTTGATGATTCAGTTGGAGGCGTGCATGGCCACGCAGTCATGGATGAACAGGGAGTACAAGAGAGGGCTGAGTACACACCCCAGTGTTGAGGATCAGCGAAGTGGAGATGTTGTTTCCTGCCTCCACCACCTAGGGGCGGCCCGTCAGAAAGTCCAGGACCCAGTTGCACAGAGCGTGATTGAGACCCAGGGCCCTCAGCTTGATGATGAGCTTGGAGGGTGTTGAATGCTGAGCTAGAGTCAATGAACAGCATTCTTACTAGAGGTCGACCGTTTATGATTTTTCAACGCCGATAGCGATTATTGGGGGTCCAAAAAAAGCCGATACCGATTAATCGGCCGATTTAATAAAAATAAAGTATTTGTAATAATGACAATTACAACAATACTGAAGGAACACTTATTTTTACTTAATATAATACATCAATAAAATCAATTTAGCCTCAAATAAATAATGAAACATGTTTGGTTTAAATAATGCAAAAGCAAAGTGTTGGAGAAGAAAGTAAAAGTGCAATATGTGCCATGTAAGAAAGCTAACGTTTAAGTTCCTTGCTCAGAACATGAGAACATATGAAAGCTGGTGGTTCCTTTTAACATGAGTCTTCAATATTCCCAAGTAAGAAGTTTTAGGTTCTAGTTATTATAGGACTATTTCTCTCTATACGATTTGTATTTCATATACCTTTGACTATTGGATGTTCTTATAGGCACTTTAGTATTGCCAGTGTAACAGTATAGCTTCCGTCCCTCCTCGCTCCTACCTGGGCTTACCTGGGCTTGAACCAGGAACACATTGACAACAGCCACCTTCGAAGCAGCGTTATCCATGCAGAGCAAGGGGAACAACTACTCCAAGTCTCAGAGCGAGTGACGTTTGAAACGCTATTAGCGCGCACCCCGCTAACTAGCTAGCCATTTCACATCAGTAACACCAGCCTAAAGCTTTAAGCTTTGTGAAGAGCTGCTGGCAAAACACACGAAAGTGCTGTTTGAATGAATGCGTATGAGCCTGCTGATGCCTACCATCACTCAGTCAGATTGCTCTATCAAATCATAGACTTAATTATAACATAATAACACACAGAAATACGAGCATTAGGTCATTAATATGGTCGAATCCGGAAACTATCATCTCGAAAACAAAACGTTTATTCTTTCAGTGAAATACTGAACCGTTCCGTATTTTATCTAACGGGTGGCATCCATAAGTCTAAATATTCCTGTTACATTGCACAACCTTCAATGTTAAGTCATAATTACGTAAAATTCTGGCAGATTAGTTCGCAACGAGCCAGGCGGCCCAAACTGCTGCATATACCCTGACTCTGTTGCAAGAGAAGTGACACATTTTCCCTAGTTAAAAGAGAGGGAGGGAGAGAGAGACATATCGACTGACAGGGAGGGAGAGACATATCGACTGAGTGAGAGGCAGGGAGGGAAATATGGACTGACAGGGAGGGAGGGAGAGAGAGACATATCGACTGACAGGGAGGGAGGGAGAGAGAGACATATCGACTGACAGGGAGGGAGGGAGAGAGAGACATATCGACTGACAGGGAGGGAGGGAGGGAGGGAGAGAGACATATCGACTGACAGGGAGGGAGAGACATATCGACTGAGTGAGAGGGAGGGAGGGACATATCGACTGACAGGGAGGGAGAGACATATCGACAGAGAGAGGGAGGTAGAGAGAGACATATCGACTGACAGGGAGGGAGGGAGAGACATATCGACTGAGTGAGAGGGGGGAGAGAGGGAGGGAGAGGGAGAGAGAGACATATCGACTGAGTGAGAGGGAGGGAGAGAGACATATCGACTGACAGGGAGGGAGAGACATATCGACTGAGTGAGAGGGAGAGACATATAGACAGGGAGGGAGAGACATATAGACAGGGAGGGAGGGAGGGACATATGGAGAGGGAGAGAGAAAGCAGTCACTAGGGCCTTATTCAAAGAGAGAGGGAGAGACATATCGACTAACAGGGAGGGAGGGAGAGACATATTGACTGAGCGAGAGGGAGAAAGCAGTCACTAGGGCCGTATTCAAAAGAGTGCAAGGTTATAGAACATTCAGATAGAAATATATTATGTAGAACAACAAGATTCTGTTGAATAGAATAGGTCACATCAGACTAAATAAGCCTGATTTTTAAAACAACACCCATCTTTCAAGTAACACAATACTTACTTAGATAATTATCACCATTTGTGACCCATGTGTGGAAGCCATTTTCAAATGAAACCTGAAATTAATATTTTTCCTGCTCTAACATTCCTCTCATTAGTTTTATGGCGGGCGCTACTTCTACACCCATGCCTACAAGGCCCTGAAACACAAAACAACCAACATGGACGTGCTCATCATGCTGGCCACCTCCGTAGCCTTCACCTACTCCGTGGTCATCCTCATGGTCGCCATGATAGAGGGGGCAAAGGTCAACCCCATCACCTTCTTTGACACGCCCCCCCTGCTCTTTGTCTTCATCTCACTCGGGCGCTGGCTGGAGCAGATCGCCAAGGTATTGGACCTCTATATCTTCTAGAAGATTTGTTTCTATCTTTTTATAGTAACATAACAGTTGTATTGGACCTCTATATCTTCTAGAAGATTTGCTTCTACGTCTTTATAGTAACATACAGTTGTACTGGACCTCTATATCTTCTATAAGATATGCTTCTACGTCTTTATAGTAACGTAACAGTTGTATTGGACCTATATATCTTCTAGAAGATATGCTTCTACGTCTTTATAGTAACGTAACAGTTGTATTGGACCTATATATCTTCTAGAAGATATGCTTCTACGTCTTTATAGTAACATAACAGTTGTACTGGACCTATATATCTTCTAGAAGATATGCTTCTACGTCTTTATAGTAACATAACAGTTGTAGCTATAAAGCATGGTGTTAGTTCTGTAGCTAGAGTACGTCTCTTTAATGCTAAGTTATCCGTCTGTGTCATAGCTAAAGTTTTCTTTAATATAGCTATTGCAGCCTGCTCTGTCTCTCTCCTCCAGAGTAAGACGTCAGAAACTCTGTCCAAGCTGATGTCCCTCCAGGCCAGCGAGGCCACAGTGGTCACTCTCAACACGGACATGTCTGTACTCAGGTACTTCACTGAAGATCTCCTGTTTCTAGACCTGGAGTTGAATAGCCTGGGTGTTTCTGCTCTTAAACAAAACAGCTTCTGGCCCTGAGATTAGGAATTGGATAAGGCAAGTTGTAGATATTTGTTACTATTTCAAGTGTTTTTGTTTAATCAGCACGCAACCCAGGCTGACATTGAACAGCAAACCCTTTGAGACTTGGATATGGCATATAATCAGTGTATTATAAATCCGACTACATGCGGATCTCTCTGTCCATGTCAGTGAGGAGCAGCTAGATGTTGAGCTGGTCCAGAGAGGAGACGTGGTCAGGGTGGTGCCTGGAGGGAAGTTCCCCGTAGATGGGAGGGTCATCGAGGGACACAGCATGGCTGATGAGTCTCTCATCACAGGTGGGTTACAGTGGAGGATCAACTCTGACGATACTGGAGAAGATGCTTTTGAAGCTTCCTTTCCTCATTTCCTTAACAATACTTTGAAATGACTGTTTCTTCATGCACGGTTACTATTTCTCTGTGAAACTGTATTTATGCTGTGAACCTGGCTAATGTCTCATCTCTGACGTGTTTTGTGTTCCTGGCTAATGTCTCATCTCTGACGTGTTTTGTGTTCCTGGCTAATGTCTCGTCTCTGACGTGTTTTGTGTTCGTGGCTAATGTCTCATCTCTGACGTGTTTTGTGTTCCTGGCTAATGTCTCATCTCTGACGTGTTTTGTGTTCCTGGCTAATGTCTCATCTCTGACTTGTTTTGTGTTCCTCGATAATGTCTCGTCTCTGACATGTTTTGTGTTCCTGGATAATGTCTCGTCTCTGACGTGTTTTGTGTTCCTGGCTAATGTCTCATCTCTGACGTGTTTTGTGTTCCTCGATAATGTCTCGTCTCTGACATGTTTTGTGTTCCTGGATAATGTCTCGTCTCTGACGTGTTTTGTGTTCCTGGCTAATGTCTCGTCTCTGACGTGTTTTGTGTTCCTGGCTAATTTCTCATCTCTGACGTGTTTTGTCTCAGGTGAGGCCATGCCAGTGACTAAGAAGCCAGGCAGCTCAGTAATAGCTGGCTCTATCAACCAGAACGGCTCTCTGCTCGTCAGTGCTACACACGTAGGCCTGGACACAAGCCTGTCTCAGATAGTTAAACTAGTGGAGGAGGCTCAGACATCTAAGGTGAGGGTGGTGGTGGTAATAAGTTCATTTTGTGTAAATGATCTTCTGTTTCCTGGAGTTTTCGTTGGATAAGATATGTAGGTGTTTGTCAATATGTGCTGTTTACAGAACTGACCCTGGGCAACACATGATAGAGGATTCTCCTCAGAATACAATTTTAACTGGTTCTGAGCTGGAAGAGCTTTACCTCTGTGACCTCTGACCTGTGCTTTAACATTCGACCTCTGACCTCTCCGCTGCAGGCTCCCATACAGCAGTTTGCAGATAAGATCAGTGGTTACTTTGTCCCGTTCATCGTTGGGGTCTCTCTCCTCACTCTGTTCGCCTGGATCCTCATTGGCTTTGTTGACTTTCCACTGGTGGAGAAATACTTCCCTGTGAGTAACAGTTACTATACTGATATCTGTGTAAAACATTTACTATACAGATATCTATGTAAAACCTTTACTATTCTGATATCTGTGTAAAACCTTTACTATACTGATATCTATGTAAAACCTTTACTATACTGATATCTGTGTAAAACCTTTACTAAACTGAATTCTATGTAAAACCTTTACTATACTGATATCTGTGTAAAACCTTTACTATACTGAATTCTATGTAAAACCTTTACTATACAGATATCTGTGTAAAACTTTTACTATACAGCTAGACCAAGACTGTTCCCCTGTTTCACTGTCTCTCTGTCTCCCTCTACAGGGCAATGATAAGAGCATCTCAGAGGCAGAAGCTGTGATCAGGTTTGCCTTCCAGGTCTCCATCACAGTGCTGTGTATCGCCTGCCCCTGCTCTCTGGGCCTGGCAACCCCGACAGCTGTGATGGTGGGCACGGGGGTGGGCGCTCAGAGCGGTATCCTCATCAAGGGTGGGGAACCACTAGAGATGGCAAGCAAGGTGAGGGGGGAAGATACTACCAATCAGACCATAGTCGATCACTAATAATATCATATTGATAGTAAAAATCATTAGTTATGTTTGATAGTTGTGCCTCATGTTTGTAATCAGAATCTGATTAAAACCTCTACCGCTTCTCTCTCCCGGATCCGGGATCCTCCTCATCAAAAAAGCTGACTAGCCTAGCCTAACGCGACAGGGATATCATATAATATAATTTTCATGAAATCACAAGTCCAATACAGCAAATGAAAGATAAACATCTTGTGAATCCAGCCATCATTTCCCATTTTTAAAATGTTTTACAGCGAAAACACTATGTATTTCTATTAGCTAACCACAATAGCCAAAGACTCAACCTCATATTTTCACCATGTTTCTACCGCATAGGTAGCTATCACAAAACCGACCAAATAGAGATATAATTAGTCACTAACCAAGAAACAACTTCATCAGATGACAGTCTTATAACATGTTATACAATAAATGTATGTTTTGTTTGAAAATGTGCATATTTGAGGTATAAATCATAGTTTTACATTGCAGCTACCATTCAAAATATCACCAAAGCAGCCAGAATAATTACTGAGAGCAACGTGAAATACCTAAATACTCATCATAAAACATTTATGAAAAATACATGGTGTACAGCAAATGAAAGATAAACATCTTGTGAATCCAGCCAATATTTCCGATTTTTTTTTAAAGTGTTTTCCAGCGAAATTATTATATTATATTAGCATTATATTAGCTTACAACAATAGCCAAACACACAACTGCATTTATTCACCGCATAGATAGCATTTGCAAAAACCAGCAAAATATATAAAATTACTCACTAACCTTGACCAACTTCATCAGATGACAGTCTTATAACATCAGGTTATACAATACACTTATGTTTTGTTCGAAAATGTGCATATTTAGAGCTGCAAACCGTGGTTATACATTGTGAATATGTAGCATCGATTCACCAGAATATCCGGAGCTATTTTGGACACTCACCTAATCTGACCAAAGAACTCATCATAAACTTTACTAAAAAATACATGTTGGACAGCAAATGAAAGATACACTGGTTCTTAATGCAACCGCCGTGTTAGATTTAAAAAAAATAACTTTACCATAACAAACAGCTTGCGTTATAGCGAGACAGCGCCCGCCAAAACTGCGGAGAATAGGACTCAACATTTTACACAGAAATACAAAATAACATCATAAATTGTTCTTACTTTTGCTGAGCTTCCATCAGAATCTTGTACAAGGAGTCCTTGGTCAAGAATAAATCGTTGTTTGGTTTTAGAATGTCCTTTTCTCCTGTCGAATTCGTGCCACAATGCTAGCCAATGTTGATGACGTTCCCAGTTTCTCTCGACGCAAAGAACGTTGAATAAACTGATAGAACTCGGTTGAAAAACCTGCTTTACGATGTTATTATCACATGTATCAAATAAAATCAAAGCCGGAGATATTAGCCGTGTATACCGAACGCTTATCATAAGACAATATGGAGGTGGTTCCGGCGCCTAGGTAGAGAAAGGAAATTCTGGACACGTCATTCCAAAAGCTCTTGTTCGACCTCAGATCAAGCTAGACACCCCATTCCACCGTCCACTGCCTGTTGACATCTAGTGGAAGGTGTATGCAGTGCATTCATATCCATAAATATAAGGCAATTCAATAGGTAGGCCCTGAAACAGAGCCTTGTTTTCAGATTTTTCACTTCCTGTCTGGAAGTTTGCTGCCAAATGAGTTCTGTTTTACTCACAGATATAATTCAAACAGTTGTAGAAACGTGAGAGTGTTTTCTATCCAATAGTAATAATAATATGCATATTGTATGATCTAGAATAGAGTACGAGGTCGTTTAAATTGGGCACGATTTTTCCCCCAAAGTGAAAACAGCACCCCCTATTAACCTGTCTAGGATCAGCGTGGCGCTAGCGGCACCCCCCCCCCCCCCCCCCCACTGAAAAACCAGTGCCGCGAAATTCAAAAAAAATATTTTTTTAAAATATTTAACTTTCACACATTAAAGTCCAATACAGCTAATGAAAGACACAGATCTTATGAATCCAGTCAACATTTCCGATTTTTAAAATGTTTTACAGGGAAGACACAATATGTAAAGATGTACATCTATTACCTAAAAACACATTAGCATAATCCACCATCTTTTATTTGTCCACCAACACCAGTAGCCATCACCAATTCGGCTAAACTAAGATATTTATAGCCCCTAACCAACAAAAAAACTCATTAGATGACAGTCTGATAACATATTTATGGTATGGGATAGGTTTTGTTAGAAAAAAGTGCATATTTCAGGTATATGGCATAGTTTACAATTGCACCCACCATCACAAATGGACTAGAATAATTACAATGAGCAACGTGTTTACCTAACTACTAATCATCAAACATTTCGTAAAAATACACAGCATACACGAATCGAAAGACACAGATCCTGTGAATACAGACAATATTTCAGATTTTCTAAGTGTCTTACAGCGAAAACACAATAAATCGTTATATTAGCTTAGCACATAGCAATTAGCAGCCCAGCATTGATTCTAGCCAAAGTGAGCGATAAAAGTCAACATCGCCAAAAGATATTAATTTTTTCACTAACCTTCTCAGAATTCTTCCGATGACACTCCTGTAACATCACATTACAACATGCATATACAGTTTGATCGAAAATGTTTATATTTAGCCACCAAAATCATGGTTAGACAATGTGAAATGTAACTCAGCTGGTCAGAATTTGTCCTTGCGCCACTTAGACAGTGATCTACTCTTATACATAAATACTCATAAACGTGACTAAAAAATATAGGGTGGACAGGGATTGATAGACAATTTAATTCTTAATACAATTGCGTTATTACATTTTTTAATTTATCCTTACTTTTCAATACAGTTTGCGCCAAGCGAAGCTACGTCAAAAAACATGGCGTCCTAAGCCACTAAAATGTTTCGACAGAAACACGATTTATCATAATAAAAATGTCCTACCTTGAGCTGTTCTTCCATCAGTATCTTGGGCAAAGGATCCTTTCTTGGGAGAAATCGTCTTTTGGTGGAAAGCTGTCCTCTTGCCATGTGGAAATGTCAACTACGTTCGGGATGAACTGAAAAGCGTGCCCAACTTTTCACATCGTTGCAAAAATAAATGTCCCAAAATCGCACTAAACGGATATAAATTGCTATAAAACGCTTTAAATTAACTACTTTGTGATGTTTGTAACTCCTATAACGAGTGAAAAGATGACCGGAGAAATATAACAGGCTAAACTAACGCTTGGAACAGGAGAGGGTCGGTGTCTTCCACGCGCGTTACGCAGCTCCCAAAGAATGACTAGCTTCAGAGTTTTTTCATTTGTAGGGCCTGTGAACGCGCAATCGAGCCCGTTGGAATCGTCATCACGTAAAGGCATCCAGGGGAAGACGTAAGAAGTGTCCGTATAGTCATAGCAACGACAGTGCCCTTTTAACTGACTTCAGAAAAGTGGCCAACATTTCTCAAATCTGACTCCATGTCAGGGAAATTGCTGTAGAATGGGCTCTGTTCCACTTAGAGACAAAATTTCAACTCCTATAGAAACTATAGACTGTTTTCCATCCAATAATAATAATAATATGCATATTGTACGATCAAGGATTTTGTGGGAAGCCGTTTAAAAAATTAGCCACATTAGCATAAATAGTCTAAACAGCGCCCCCATCCCCAACAGGTTAACCTGTCTAGGATCAGCGTGGCGCTAGCGGCACACCCCCCCCCCCCCCCCCACTGAAAAACCAGTGCCGCGAAATTCAAAAAAAATATTTTTTTAAAATATTTAACTTTCACACATTAAAGTCCAATACAGCTAATGAAAGACACAGATCTTGTGAATCCAGTCAACATGTCCGATTTTTAAAATGTTTTACAGGGAAGACACAATATGTAAAGATGTACATCTATTACCTAAAAACACATTAGCATAATCCACCATCTTTTATTTGTCCACCAACACCAGTAGCCATCACCAATTCGGCTAAACTAAGATATTTATAGCCCCTAACCAACAAAAAAACTCATTAGATGACAGTCTGATAACATATTTATGGTATGGGATAGGTTTTGTTAGAAAAAAGTGCATATTTCAGGTAGATGGCATAGGTTACAATTGCACCCACCGTCACAAATGGAATAGAAAAACTACTTAGAGCAACGTGTTTACCTACTTACTAATCATCAAACATTTCGTAAAAATACACAGCATACACGAATCGAAAGACACAGATCCTGTGAATACAGACAATATTTCAGATTTTCTAAGTGTCTTACAGCGAAAACACAATAAATCGTTATATTAGCATAGCACATAAAACATAGCAGCCCAGCATTGATTCTAGCCAAAGTGAGCGATAAAAGTCAACATCGCCAAAAGATATTAATTTTTTCACTAACCTTCTCAGAATTCTTCCGATGACACTCCTGTAACATCATATTACACATTCCATATAGAGTTTGATCGCAAATGTTTATATTTAGCCACCAAAATCATGGTTAGACAATGTGAAATGTAGACAAGCTGGTCAGAAAAAGTCCTTGCGCCACTTAGACAGTGATCTACTCTTATACATAAATACTCATAAACGTGACTAAAAAATATAGGGTGGACAGGGATTGATAGACAATTTAATTCTTAATACAATTGCGGAATAACATTTTTTAATTTATCCTTACTTTTCAATACAGTTTGCGCCAAGCGAAGCTACGTCAAAAAACATGGCGTCCTAAGCCACTAAAATGTTTCGACAGAAACACGATTTATCATAATAAAAATGTCCTACCTTGAGCTGTTCTTCCATCAGTATCTTGGGCAAAGGATCCTTTCTTGGGAGCAATCGTCTTTTGGTGGAAAGCTGTCCTCTTGCCATGTGGAAATGCCAACTGCGTTCGGGATGAACTGAAAAGCGTGCCCAACTATTCACATCGTTGCAAAAACAAATGTCCCAAAATCGCACTAAACGGATATAAATTGCTATAAAACGCTTTAAATTAACTACCTTATGATGTTTTTAACTCCTATAACGAGTGAAAAGATGACCGGAGAAATATAACAGGCTAAACTAACGCTTGGAACAGGAGCGGGTCGGTGTCCAGCACGCGCGTTACGCACCAAGAAAAGACTTGCTAGCTACAGGGTTTTTTGATTTATAGGGCCTGTGAACGCGCAATCGACCCCATTGGAATCGTCATCACGTAAAGGCATCCAGGGGAAGACGTAAGAAGTGTCCGTATAGTCATAGCAATATCAGTGCCGTTTTAACTGACTTCAGAACAGTGGCCAACATTTCTGAAATCTGAATCCATGTCAGGGAAATTGCTGTAGAATGGGCTCTGTTCCACTTAGAGACAAAATTTCAACTCCTATAGAAACTATAGACTGTTTTCTATCCAATAATAATAATAATATGCATATTGTACGATCAAGGATTTTGTGGGAAGCCGTTTCAAAAATTACCCAATTAGCATAAATAGTCTAAACAGCGCCCCCATCCCCAACAGGTTACAAATACTTCCCTTATTCCTACCTTGTTACAAAAAACGGTGTATTTTCCAGATCCATACAGTGGTGTTTGATAAGACGGGTACCATCACCTACGGAGCTCCTAAAGTCATCCAGGTGAAGATTGTAGTGGAGGGGAACAGGATTCCTCGCTCCCGTCTGCTGGCCATCGTAGGGACTGCAGAGAACAACAGTGAACACCCGCTGGGAGCTGCCATCACCAAGTACTGTAAACAGGTGAGTCTGGTTCCATCACCAAGTACTGTAAACAGGTGAGTCTGGTTCCATCACCAAGTACTGTAAACAGGTGAGTCTGGTTCCATCACCAAGTACTGCAAACAGGTGAGTCTGATTCCATTATCAAGTACTGCAAACAGGTGAGTCTGATTCCATCACCAAGTACTGCAAACAGGTGGGTCTGATTCCATTACCAAGTACTGCCAACAGGTGGGTCTGATTCCATTACCAAGTACTGCCAACAGGTGGGTCTGATTCCATTACCAAGTACTGCCAACAGGTGAGTCTGATTCCATCACCAAGTACTGCAAACAGGTGAGTATGATTCCATCACCAAGTACTCCAAACAGGTGAGTCTGATTCCATCACCAAGTACTGCAAACAGGTGAGTCTGATTCCATCACCAAGTACTCCAAACAGGTGAGTCTGATTCCATCACCAAGTACTGTAAACAGGTGGGTCTGATTCCATCACCAAGTACTGTAAACAGGTGGGTCTGATTCCATCACCAAGTACTGTAAACAGGTGGGTCTGATTTCATCACCAAGTACTGTAAACAGGTGGGTCTGATTCCATCACCAAGTACTGTAAACAGGTGAGTCTGATTCCATCACCAAGTACTGTAAACAGGTGGGTCTGATTCCATCACCAAGTACTGTAAACAGGTGGGTCTGATTCCATCACCAAGTACTGCAAACAGGTGAGTCCACCTGAACCTCAGTCCAACACCTGACAGGTAGGAGACTGGTTGTGAGTTGTCGTGAGTTGATCATTCCAAGTGTCTGGAAGACCTCCAAAATATTTGGGTCCTATCGGTCATTGTGGGTCCAGATAAAGTGTACTAATCTGTCTCTGTGTCTCTGTATTAGGAGCTGGGTACAGAGTCCCTTGGTGTGTGTGCTGAGTTCCAGTCTGTACCAGGCTGTGGTATACGATGCCAGGTCAGTAACACAGAGACCCTGCTGAGACAACATCAGGAGGACGGTGAAGACAACAACCAGGGAAACAGTATTCTGGTCCAGATCAGTGACTGCAGAACCAGGCCAGGATCACACCCCCTCATCATGGACGCGCCGCCTCTCCGTACGTACTGGGATATGTAGTCTAAGTAGAATAAGTACACAACCCTGAGTTACCCCTTATTGTCAGTTATTATTCAACATAAGGCCTTAAGATTCCCCTGTGTTTTCACTGCATTGATGAAATGCATACTATACATTCTGCCTACATTCTAGGCTACATTCTAGTCTACCCCCTTTTCCCCTTGCTGTTCCTCTATAGCCCTGGCGCAGACAGCATCCTACATGGTGTTGATAGAGAACCAGTAACCTCTCTGTGTTCCTCTATAGCCCTGGTGCACACAGCGTCCTACGTGGTGTTGATAGGGACCAGTAACCTCTCTGTGTGTTCCTCTATAGCCCTGGTGCAGACAGCATCCTACGTGGTGTTGATAGAGAACCAGTAACCTCTCTGTGTTCCTCTATAGCCCTGGTGCAGACAGCATCCTACGTGGTGTTGATAGGGAACCAGTAACCTCTCTGTGTTCCTCTATAGCCCTGGTGCAGACAGCGTCCTACGCGGTGTTGATGGGGAACAGGGAGTGGATGAGGAGGAACGGACTAGAGATCAGACCTGATATAGACGAGACCATGACTGAACATGAACGCAGGGGACGCACTGCTGTACTGGTGGCTGTCGACAGTGAGTTGTGTGTGTGTAGGACGCACATTAAGTACGACAGTGGCTCCCTATTTTCTATTGTCCTTGACCCCTAGGCACTAATACATCTACAAAGTTTGGATGGGTATTAGAAAAATTATAATAGCTTTGAGTACCGTCTAGTCGACTTCTAATATTATCAACACTAGAATACACGCCCAGTATATTATCAACACTAGAATACACGGCCAGTATATTATCAACACTAGAATACACGCCCAGTATATTATCAACACTAGAATACACGCCCAATATATTATCAACACTAGAATACACGCCCAATATATTATCAACACTAGTATAACACTTAGAATACACGCCCAATATATTATCAACACTAGCATAACACTTAGAATACACGCCCAATATATTATCAACACTAGCATAACACTTAGAATACACGCCCAATATATTATCAACACTAGCATATACGCCCAATATATTATCAACACTAGAATACACGCCCAGTATATTATCAACACTAGAATACACGCCCAATATATTATCAACACTAGTATAACACTTAGAATACACGCCCAATATATTATCAACACTAGAATACACGCCCAATATATTATCAACACTAGAATACACGCCCAATATATTATCAACACTAGAATACACGCCCAATATATTATCAACACTAGTATAACACTTAGAATACACGCCCGATATATTATCAACACTAGAATACACGCCCAGTATATTATCAACACTAGAATACACGCCCAATATATTATCAACACTAGTATAACACTTAGAATACACGCCCAATATATTATCAACACTAGAATACACGCCCAATATATTATCAACACTAGAATACACGCCCAGTATATTATCAACACTAGAATACACGCCCAATATATTATCAACACTAGTATAACACTTAGAATACACGCCCAATATATTATCAACACTAGCATAACACTTAGAATACACGCCCAATATATTATCAACACTAGCATATACGCCCAATATATTATCAACACTAGAATACACGCCCAATATATTATCAACACTAGCATAACACTTAGAATACACGCCCAATATATTATCAACACTAGCATATACGCCCAATATATTATCAACACTAGAATACACGCCCAGTATATTATCAACACTAGCATAACACTTAGAATACACGCCCAATATATTATCAACACTAGCATATACGCCCAATATATTATCAACACTAGAATACACGCCCAATATATTATCAACACTAGCATAACACTTAGAATACACGCCCAGTATATTATCAACACTAGCATATACGCCCAATATATTATCAACACTAGCATAACACTTAGAATACACACCCAATATATTATCAACACTAGCATAACACTTAGAATGCACACCCAATATACACTACCATTCAAAGTTTGGGGTCACTTAGAAATGTCCTTGTTTTTGAAAGAAAAGCACATTTTTTGTCCCTTTAAAATAACATCAAATTGATCAGAAATACAGTGTAGACATTGTTAATGTTGTAAATGACTATTGTAGCTGGAAACAGCAGATTTTTTTATGGAATATCTACATAGGCGTGCAGAGGCCAGCAGAGGCCAGCATCGCCTCTTCACTGTTGACGCTGAGACTGATGTTTTGCGGGTACTATTTAATGAAGTTGCCATTTAAGGACTTGTGAGGCATCTGTTTCTCAAACTAGACACTCTAAAGTACTTGTCCTCTTGCTCAGTTGTGCACCGGGGCCTCCCACTCCTCTTTCTATTCTAGTTAGATATCTACGCCTATGTAGATATTCCATATAAAATCAGCCGTTTCCAGCTACAATAGTCATTTACAACATTAACAATGTCTACACTGTATTTATGATCAATTTGATGTTATTTTAATGGACAAAAAATTGGCTTTTCTTTCAATAAAAAGGACATTTCTAAGTGACCCCAAACTTTTGAATGGTAGTGTATTGCTTCATTTTAAATTCTGGTATGGATATTGGAACATATCCTTAGGAGTTTCCAACGATTTAATCCATTGTGTTGCTGAATCTATAATCCCCCTCTATCTATAACCATTGTCTGTCTATAACCACCCTCTCTCTCTCGGTCCCTCCCTCTCTCTCTCACCTACCTCCCCCTCCCTCTCTCTCTCACCTACCTACCTCTCCCTCTCTCTCTCTCTCTCTCTCTCTCTCTCTCTCTCTCTCTCTCTCGCTCTTCCTGTCTCTCTCTCGCTCTTCCTGTCTCTCTCTCGCTCTTCCTGTCTCTCTCTCGCTCTCCCTCTCTCTCTCTCTCTCTCTCTCTCTCTCTCTCTCTCTTTCGCTCTTCCTGTCTCTCGCTCTTCCTGTCTCTCGCTCTTCCTGTCTCTCGCTCTTCCTGTCTCTCTCTCGCTCTTCCTGTCTCTCCCTGTCTCTCTCTCTCTCTCCCTGTCTCTCTCTCTCTCGCTCTCTCTCTCGCTCTCTCTCTCGCTCTTCCCGTCTCTCGCTCTTCCCGTCTCTCGCTCTTCCCGTCTCTCGCTCTTCCTGTCTCTCTCTCTCTCTCTCTGCCTCTCTCTCTCCCTCTGCCTCTCTCTCTGCCTCTCTCTGCCTCTCTCTCTGCCTCTCTCCCTGTTTCTCTCTACCTCCCTCCCCTCCCTGTCTCTCTCCCTCTCTCTCTGCGTAGGTCTGCTATTTGCCATGATAGCCATAGCAGACACGGTGAAGCCAGAGGCAGGTTTAGCGGTTCACACCCTGCAGGCCATGGGTCTGGAGGTGATTCTGATGACTGGAGACAACAGCAAGACAGCACGGGCTATCGCTGATCAGGTAGGGGACAGGACTGGATTGGCTTGGGATTGTTATGAATGTATGTATATAAACCAAGACATTCTTTAAAGATGAAAAGGAATGTTGTTTTGTAAGTCACTCTGGATAAGAGCATCTGCTAAAGAACCCAAATGTGGTTTTATTGTGGCTTATGAACTGTCATTTAGCTGTCTCTCTGTCTCCTCCAGGTGGGAATCAAGAAGGTGTTTGCAGAGTTGCTGCCGTCCCACAAGGTGGCCATGGTAGAGCAGCTGCAGCAGGCAGGGAAGAGGGTGGCCATGGTGGGTGACGGGGTCAACGACTCGCCCGCTCTGTCCATGGCAGACGTTGGCATCGCCATAGGAACGGGCTCTGACGTGGCCATAGAGGCAGCTGACGTGGTGCTGATCAGGGTGAGGAGAAGAGGGCAAGACTGGGTGTATGGATGGATGTTTACCTGCCTGGTTAAATGTTAATATGCCTGTCTGATAATCTCTACATGTTAATATGTCTGTCTGATAATCTCTACATGTTAATATGTCTGTCTGATAATCTCTACATGTTAATATGTCTGTCTGATAATCTCTACATGTCAATATGTCTGTCTGATAATCTCTACATGTCAATATGTCTGTCTGATAATCTCTACATGTCAATATGTCTGTCTGATAATCTCTACATGTCAATATGTCTGTCTGATAATCTCTACATGTCAATATGTCTGTCTGATAATCTCTACATGTCAATATGTCTGTCTGATAATCTCTACATGTTAATATGTCTGTCTGATAATCTCTACATGTTAATATGTCTGTCTGATAATCTCTACATGTCAATATGTCTGTCTGTCTCAAGGTTTCCGTTATCTGGTAATAGCTGTTTTTTGGCCAAAAAAATGAAATGAAAAATGAATAGCTGATGAATAAAATATTAATTGCCCGGGACGAAAGAAAAAAAATCCCATTGCAAAATGATGCTTTTTAGCCTATTCATTGATGGAAATACCAGTCGATGGAAATACATTTGACCGGGCATGCTTATTGGTCTATAGGTTCATTTGCATAATTTAGTGGAATTAAATTGGAGCTTCGTTAGTCGTTGTGTATCATATTCATCACAGCATGATGAGCGGAAATCTGTCAGACAGAGCGAGAGCAGCTGCTGCAGCTTCTCAAACAGCCCGTTCGTTGCTGCTGGAGTGAAACATGCTTTTTATAAGTGCACAACAATTGGAAATGCAAATGTGTGTTAAAACCTGTTTATTTCTCAACTGGTAATTGAAGCTCGCTTTAAAGACCCTTGTTCCCTTCGGTCTCAACGTAGACTTTGATCTGAAGCCATTCTTGTGATTATTGTGCCATTGTAATTGTTAGTAAGCTTGTGTAGTCTAAAATTAATCTATCATCCTTCATCTGAGCTCCTAGAGTGTGCGGCTCTCCTTTGTTTTCAAATTGAAGCTCGCTTGCCATTTAAAGTGTATAGACAACGGTAGGCAGACAGCAGTATACATTTTGAAAACATATACCTAATTGTTTGAAACCTGAACATTTTACTTCATATTATCCGGTATGTCTTACCTTGCTTCAAAGTAGCTTAGCCAAAATCCTACCATATATATCATGGAGGAAATTATTTTATAAAGACTTCCATATGCCATTGAAGCCAGTAGAATTTTTCTCTCATGTTCTATTGGTTTTCAAATCAACTTTCTTTCATTGTCCAGTAGCCAAAGGCACAATCCCAGTCATATTAGCAACCCAGGCTAGTTGTTGACAATCCCAGTCATATTGGCAACCCAGGCTAGTTGTTGACAATCCCAGTCATATTAGCAACCCAGGCTAGTTGTTGACAATCCCAGTCATATTGGCAACCCAGGCTAGTTGTTGACAATCCCAGTCATATTAGCAACCCAGGCTAGTTGTTGACAATCCCAGTCATATTAGCAACCCATGCTAGTTGTTGATAATCCTAGTCATATTAGCAACCCAGGCTAGTTGTTGACAATCCCAGTCATATTAGCAACCCAGGCTAGTTGTTGACAATCCCAGTCATATTAGCAACCCAGGCTAGTTGTTGACAATCCCAGTCATATTAGCAACCCAGGCTAGTTGTTGACAATCCCAGTCATATTAGCAACCCAGGCTAGTTGTTGACAATCCCAGTCATATTAGCAACCCAGGCTAGTTGTTGACAATCCCAGTCATATTAGCAACCCGGGCTAGTTGTTGACAATCCCAGTCATATTAGCAACCCAGGCTAGTTGTTGACAATCCCAATCATATTAGCAACCCAGGCTAGTTGTTGACAATCCCAGTCATATTAGCAACCCAGGCTAGTTGTTGACAATCCCAGTCATATTAGCAACCCAGGCTAGTTGTTGACAATCCTTAGATCTCCCTTCTTTCTAAGTTCCTCAGTCACATGAAACCGCTCACATGTAGAGAGCCTTTTTGACAACAGTGTTTACCTGCTAACTGCATTATAGAATGCACATTCACATGTAGAGGGCCTGTTTGACAACAGTGTTTACCTGCTAACTGCATTATAGAATGCACATTCACATGTAGAGGGCCTGTTTGACAACAGTGTTTACCTGCTAACTGCATTATAGAATGCACATTCACATGTAGAGGGCCTGTTTGACAACAGTGTTTACCTGCTAACTGCATTATAGAATGCACATTCACATGTAGAGGGCCTGTTTGACAACAGTGTTTACCTGCTAACTGCATTATAGAATGCACATTCACATGTAGAGGGCCTGTTTGACAACAGTGTTGTCCTGCTAACTGCATTATAGAATGCACATTCACATGTAGAGGGCCTTTTTGACAACAGTGTTTACCTGCTAACTGCATTATAGAATGCACATTCACATGTAGAGGGCCTGTTTGACAACAGTGTTTACATGCTAACTGCATTATAGAATGCACATTCACAGGTTGCCTACTGCCTTGTGTACATTGCTGTGATTATAATGTGAAGAAATAATAGTTGATCAACATTTTAATAACATAAACGTTCTCATCTGTTGCATCAGACTTGTTGCTTTTAAACGTTTTATTTATGTAGTCTAGGCCTACTGGTTGTATGAATGTGGGATCTATCGTCCCACAACTGTCCCAGTCTGTTTTGAATAGGCTATTTATTTCTGAGACAGAACAACATGCTGAACAACAAAAATAGGTAAATGTTTCTACTATGGGGGTTATTAGATATTAATTCAGTAAGAAGGAACGCATCCTGTTGGAATTCAGTAAGAAGAAACGCATCCTGTTGGAATTCAGTAAGAAGGAACGCATCCTGTTGGAATTCAGTAAGAAGGAACGCATCCTGTTGGAATTCAGTAAGAAGGAACGCATCCTGTTGGAATTCAGTAAGAAGGAACGCATCCTGTTGGAATTCAGTAAGAAGGAACGCATCCTGTTGGAATTCAGTAAGAAGGAACGCATCCTGCTGGAATTCAGTAAGAAGGAACGCATCCTGTTGGAATTCAGTAAGAAGGAACGCATCCTGTTGGAATTCAGTAAGAAGGAACGCATCCTGTTGGAATTCAGTAAGAAGGAACGCATCCTGTTGGAATTCAGTAAGAAGGAACGCATCCTGTTGGAATTCAGTAAGAAGGAACGCATCCTGTTGGAAATCAGTAAGAAGGAACGCATCCTGTTGGAAATCAGTAAGAAGGAACGCATCCTGTTAGAATTCCGTAAGAAGGAACGCATCCTGTTGGAATTCCGTAAGAAGGAACGCATCCTGTTGGAATTCAGTAAGAAGGAACGCATCCTGTTGGAATTCAGTAAGAAGGAACGCATCCTGTTGGAATTCAGTAAGAAGGAACGCATCCTGTTGGAATTCAGTAAGAAGGAACGCATCCTGTTGGAATTCAGTAAGAAGGAACGCATCCTGTTGGAAATCAGTAAGAAGGAACGCATCCTGTTGGAAATCAGTAAGAAGGAACGCATCCTGTTAGAATTCCGTAAGAAGGAACGCATCCTGTTGGAATTCCGTAAGAAGGAACGCATCCTGTTGGAATTCAGTAAGAAGGAACGCATCCTGTTGGAATTCAGTAAGAAGGAACGCATCCTGTTGGAATTCAGTAAGAAGGAACGCATCCTGTTGGAATTCAGTAAGAAGGAACGCATCCTGTTGGAATTCCGTAAGAAGGAACGCATCCTGTTGGAATTCCGTAAGAAGGAACGCATCCTGTTGGAATTCCGTAAGAAGGAACGCATCCTGTTGGAATTCCGTAAGAAGGAACGCATCCTGTTAGAATTCCGTAAGAAGGAACGCATCCTGTTGGAATTCAGTAAGAAGGAACGTATCCTGTTGGAAATCAGTAAGAAGGAACGCATCCTGTTGGAATTCAGTAAGAAGGAACGCATCCTGTTAGAATTCCGTAAGAAGGAACGCATCCTGTTAGAATCCCGTAAGAAGGAACGCATCCTGTTGGAATTCAGTACGAAGGAACGCATCCTGTTGGAATTCAGTAAGAAGGAACGCATCCTGTTGGAATTCAGTAAGAAGGAACGCATCCTGTTGGAATTCAGTAAGAAGGAACGCATCCTGTTGGAATTCAGTAAGAAGGAACGCATCCTGTTGGAATTCAGTAAGAAGGAACGCATCCTGTTGGAATTCAGTAAGAAGGAACGCATCCTGTTGGAATTCAGTAAGAAGAAACGCATCCTGTTGGAATTCAGTAAGAAGGAACGCATCCTGTTAGAATTCCGTAAGAAGGAACGCATCCTGTTAGAATCCCGTAAGAAGGAACGCATCCTGTTGGAATTCAGTACGAAGGAACGCATCCTGTTGGAATTCAGTAAGAAGGAACGCATCCTGTTGGAATTCAGTAAGAAGGAACGCATCCTGTTGGAATTCAGTAAGAAGGAACGCATCCTGTTGGAATTCAGTAAGAAGAAACGCATCTTGTTGGAATTCAGTAAGAAGGAACGCATCCTGTTGGAATTCAGTAAGAAGGAACGCATCCTGTTGGAATTCAGTAAGAAGGAACGCATCCTGTTGGAATTCAGTAAGAAGAAACGCATCCTGTTGGAATTCAGTAAGAAGGAACGCATCCTGTTAGAATTCAGTAAGAAGGAACGCATCCTGTTGGAATTCAGTAAGAAGGAACGCATCCTGTTGGAATTCAGTAAGAAGGAACGCATCCTGTTGCAATTCAGTAAGAAGAAACGCGTCCTGTTGGAATTCAGTAAGAAGGAACGCATCCTGTTAGAATTCAGTAAGAAGGAACGCATCCTGTTGGAATTCAGTAAGAAGGAACGCATCCTGTTGGAATTCAGTAAGAAGGAACGCATCCTGTTGGAATTCAGTAAGAAGGAACGCATCCTGTTGGAATTCAGTAAGAAGGAACGCATCCTGTTGGAATTCAGTAAGAAGAAACGCATCCTGTTGGAATTCAGTAAGAAGGAACGCATCCTGTTGGAATTCAGTAAGAAGGAACGCATCCTGTTAGAATTCAGTAAGAAGGAACGCATCCTGTTGGAATTCAGTAAGAAGAAACCCATCCTGTTGGAATTCAGTAAGAAGGAACGCATCCTGTTGGAATTCAGTAAGAAGGAACGCATCCTGTTGCAATTCAGTAAGAAGAAACGCGTCCTGTTGGAATTCAGTAAGAAGGAACGCGTCCTGTTAGAATTCAGTAAGAAGGAACGCATCCTGTTGGAATTCAGTAAGAAGGAACGCATCCTGTTGGAATTCAGTAAGAAGAAACGCATCCTGTTGGAATTCAGTAAGAAGAAACGCATCCTGTTGGAATTCAGTAAGAAGGAACGCATCCTGTTAGAATTCAGTAAGAAGGAACGCATCCTGTTGGAATTCAGTAAGAAGGAACGCATCCTGTTGGAATTCAGTAAGAAGAACGCATCCTGTTGGAATTCAGTAAGAAGGACGCATGCTGTTAGAATTCGGTAAGAAGCAACGCATCCTGTTGGAATTCGGTAAGAAGGAACGCATCCTGTTAGAATTCGGTAAGAAGGAACGCATCCTGTTGGAATTCGGTAAGAAGAAACGCATCCTGTTGGAATTCGGTAAGAAGGAACGCATCCTGTTGGAATTCGGTAAGAAGGAACGCATCCTGTTGGAATTCGGTAAGAAGGAACGCATCCTGTTGGAATTCAGTAAGAAGGAACGCATCCTGTTGGAATTCAGTAAGAAGGAACGCATCCTGTTGGAATTCAGTAAGAAGGAACGCATCCTGTTGGAATTCAGTAAGAAGGAACGCATCCTGTTGGAATTCAGTAAGAAGGAACGCATCCTGTTGGAATTCAGTAAGAAGGAACGCATCCTGTTGGAATTCAGTAAGAAGGAACGCATCCTGTTGGAATTCAGTAAGAAGGAACGCATCCTGTTGGAATTCAGTAAGAAGGAACGCATCCTGTTGGAATTCAGTAAGAAGGAACGCATCCTGTTGGAATTCAGTAAGAAGGAACGCATCCTGTTGAAATTCAGTAAGAAGGAACTCATCCTGTTGGAATTCAGTAAGAAGGAACGCATCCTGTTAGAATTCAGTAAGAAGGAAAGCATCCTGTTGGAATTCAGTAAGAAGGAACGCATCCTGTTGGAATCCCGTAAGAAGGAACGCATCCTGTTGGAAATCAGTAAGAAGGAACGCATCCTGTTAGAATTCCGTAAGAAGGAACGCATCCTGTTGGAATTCAGTAAGAAGGAACGTATCCTGTTGGAAATCAGTAAGAAGGAACGCATCCTGTTGGAATTCAGTAAGAAGGAACGCATCCAGTTGGAATTCAGTAAGAAGGAACGCATCCTGTTGGAATTCAGTAAGAAGGAACGCATCCTGTTGGAATTCAGTAAGAAGGAACGCATCCTGTTGGAAATCAGTAAGAAGGAACGCATCCTGTTGGAATTCAGTAAGAAGGAACGCATCCTGTTGGAATTCAGTAAGAAGGAACGCATCCTGTTGGAATTCAGTAAGAAGGAACGCATCCTGTTGGAATTCAGTAAGAAGAAACGCATCCTGTTGGAATTCAGTAAGAAGGAACGCATCCTGTTGGAATTCAGTAAGAAGGAACGCATCCTGTTAGAATTCAGTAAGAAGGAACGCATCCTGTTGGAATTCAGTAAGAAGAAACGCATCCTGTTGGAATTCAGTAAGAAGGAACGCATCTGTTGGAATTCAGTAAGAAGGAACGCGTCCTGTTGCAATTCAGTAAGAAGAAACGCGTCCTGTTGGAATTCAGTAAGAAGGAACGCGTCCTGTTAGAATTCAGTAAGAAGGAACGCATCCTGTTGGAATTCAGTAAGAAGGAACGCATCCTGTTGGAATTCAGTAAGAAGAACGTATCCTGTTGGAATTCAGTAAAAAGAACGCATCCTGTTGGAATTCGGTAAGAAGGACGCATCCTGTTAGAATTCGGTAAGAAGGAACGCATCCTGTTGGAATTCGGTAAGAAGGAACGCATCCTGTTGGAATTCGGTAAGAAGCAACGCATCCTGTTGGAATTCGGTAAGAAGGAACGCATCCTGTTGGAATTCGGTAAGAAGGAACGCATCCTGTTGGAATTCGGTAAGAAGGAACGCATCCTGTTGGAATTCAGTAAGAAGGAACGCATCCTGTTGGAATTCAGTAAGAAGGAACGCATCCTGTTGGAATTCAGTAAGAAGGAACGCATCCTGTTGGAATTCAGTAAGAAGGAACGCATCCTGTTGGAATTCAGGAGGAAGGAACGCATCCTGTTGGAATTCAGTAAGAAGGAACGCATCCTGTTGGAATTCAGTAAGAAGGAACGCATCCTGTTGGAATTCAGTAAGAAGGAACGCATCCTGTTGGAATTCAGTAAGAAGGAACGCATCCTGTTGAAATTCAGTAAGAAGGAACGCATCCTGTTGGAATTCAGTAAGAAGGAACGCATCCTGTTAGAATTCAGTAAGAAGGAACGCATCCTGTTGGAAATCAGTAAGAAGGAACGCATCCTGTTGGAATTCAGTAAGAAGGAACCTATCCTGTTGGAATTCAGTAAGAAGGAACGCATCCTGTTGGAATTCAGTAAGAAGGAACGCATCCTGTTAGAATTCAGTAAGAAGGAACGCATCCTGTTGGAATTCAGTAAGAAGAAACGCATCCTGTTGGAATTCAGTAAGAAGGAACGCATCCTGTTGGAATTCAGTAAGAAGGAACGCATCCTGTTGGAATTCAGTAAGAAGGAACGCATCCTGTTAGAATTCAGTAAGAAGGAACGCATCCTGTTGGAATTCAGTAAGAAGGAACGCATCCTGTTGGAATTCAGTAAGAAGGAATGCATCCTGTTGGAATTCAGTAAGAAGGAACTCATCCTGTTGGAAATCAGTAAGAAGGAACTCATCCTGTTGGAAATCAGTAAGAAGGAACGCATCCTGTTGGAAATCAGTAAGAAGGAACGCATCCTGTTGGAAATCAGTAAGAAGGAACGCATCCTGTTGGAATTCAGTAAGAAGGAACGCATCCTGTTGGAATTCAGTAAGAAGGAACGCATCCTGTTGGAATTCAGTAAGAAGGAACGCATCCTGTTGGAAATCAGTAAGAAGGAACCCATCCTGTTGGAAATCAGTAAGAAGGAACGCATCCTGTTGGAAATCAGTAAGAAGGAACGCATCCTGTTAGAATTCCGTAAGAAGGAACGCATCCTGTTAGAATCCCGTAAGAAGGAACGCATCCTGTTGGAATTCAGTAAGAAGGATCGCATCCTGTTGGAATTCAGTAAGAAGGAACGCATCCTGTTGGAATTCAGTAAGAAGGAACGCATCCTGTTAGAATTCAGTAAGAAGGAACGCATCCTGTTGGAATTCAGTAAGAAGGAACGCATCCTGTTAGAATTCAGTAAGAAGGAACACATCCTGTTGGAATTCAGTAAGAAGAAACGCATCCTGTTGGAATTCAGTAAGAAGAAACGCATCCTGTTGGAAATCAGTAAGAAGGGATGCATCCTGTTAGAATTCAGTAAGAAGGAACGCATCCTGTTGGAATTCGGTAAGAAGGAACGCATCCTGTTGGAATTCGGTAAGAAGGAACGCATCCTGTTGGAATTCGGTAAGAAGGAACGCATCCTGTTGGAATTCGGTAAGAAGGAACGCATCCTGTTGGAAATCAGTAAGAAGGAACGCATCCTGTTAGAATTCCGTAAGAAGGAACGCATCCTGTTGGAATTCAGTAAGAAGGAACGTATCCTGTTGGAAATCAGTAAGAAGGAACGCATCCTGTTGGAATTCAGTAAGAAGGAACGCATCCAGTTGGAATTCAGCAAGAAGGAACGCATCCTGTTGGAATTCAGTAAGAAGGAACGCATCCTGTTGGAATTCAGTAAGAAGGAACGCATCCTGTTGGAAATCAGTAAGAAGGAACGCATCCTGTTGGAATTCAGTAAGAAGGAACGCATCCTGTTGGAATTCAGTAAGAAGGAACGCATCCTGTTGGAATTCAGTAAGAAGGAACGCATCCTGTTGGAATTCAGTAAGAAGAAACGCATCCTGTTGGAATTCAGTAAGAAGGAACGCATCCTGTTGGAATTCAGTAAGAAGGAACGCATCCTGTTAGAATTCAGTAAGAAGGAACGCATCCTGTTGGAATTCAGTAAGAAGAAACGCATCCTGTTGGAATTCAGTAAGAAGGAACGCATCTGTTGGAATTCAGTAAGAAGGAACGCGTCCTGTTGCAATTCAGTAAGAAGAAACGCGTCCTGTTGGAATTCAGTAAGAAGGAACGCGTCCTGTTAGAATTCAGTAAGAAGGAACGCGTCCTGTTGGAATTCAGTAAGAAGGAACGCATCCTGTTGGAATTCAGTAAGAAGAACGTATCCTGTTGGAATTCAGTAAGAAGAACGCATCCTGTTGGAATTCGGTAAGAAGGACGCATCCTGTTAGAATTCGGTAAGAAGGAACGCATCCTGTTGGAATTCGGTAAGAAGGAACGCATCCTGTTGGAATTCGGTAAGAAGGAACGCATCCTGTTGGAATTCGGTAAGAAGGAACGCATCCTGTTGGAATTCGGTAAGAAGGAACGCATCCTGTTGGAATTCAGTAAGAAGGAACGCATCCTGTTGGAATTCAGTAAGAAGGAACGCATCCTGTTGGAATTCAGTAAGAAGGAACGCATCCTGTTGGAATTCAGTAAGAAGGAACGCATCCTGTTGGAATTCAGGAGGAAGGAACGCATCCTGTTGGAATTCAGTAAGAAGGAACGCATCCTGTTGGAATTCAGTAAGAAGGAACGCATCCTGTTGGAATTCAGTAAGAAGGAACGCATCCTGTTGGAATTCAGTAAGAAGGAACGCATCCTGTTGAAATTCAGTAAGAAGGAACGCATCCTGTTGGAATTCAGTAAGAAGGAACGCATCCTGTTAGAATTCAGTAAGAAGGAACGCATCCTGTTGGAAATCAGTAAGAAGGAACGCATCCTGTTGGAATTCAGTAAGAAGGAACCTATCCTGTTGGAATTCAGTAAGAAGGAACGCATCCTGTTGGAATTCAGTAAGAAGGAACGCATCCTGTTAGAATTCAGTAAGAAGGAACGCATCCTGTTGGAATTCAGTAAGAAGAAACGCATCCTGTTGGAATTCAGTAAGAAGGAACGCATCCTGTTGGAATTCAGTAAGAAGGAACGCATCCTGTTGGAATTCAGTAAGAAGGAACGCATCCTGTTAGAATTCAGTAAGAAGGAACGCATCCTGTTGGAATTCAGTAAGAAGGAACGCATCCTGTTGGAATTCAGTAAGAAGGAATGCATCCTGTTGGAATTCAGTAAGAAGGAACTCATCCTGTTGGAAATCAGTAAGAAGGAACTCATCCTGTTGGAAATCAGTAAGAAGGAACGCATCCTGTTGGAAATCAGTAAGAAGGAACGCATCCTGTTGGAAATCAGTAAGAAGGAACGCATCCTGTTGGAATTCAGTAAGAAGGAACGCATCCTGTTGGAATTCAGTAAGAAGGAACGCATCCTGTTGGAATTCAGTAAGAAGGAACGCATCCTGTTGGAAATCAGTAAGAAGGAACCCATCCTGTTGGAAATCAGTAAGAAGGAACGCATCCTGTTGGAAATCAGTAAGAAGGAACGCATCCTGTTAGAATTCCGTAAGAAGGAACGCATCCTGTTAGAATCCCGTAAGAAGGAACGCATCCTGTTGGAATTCAGTAAGAAGGATCGCATCCTGTTGGAATTCAGTAAGAAGGGATGCATCCTGTTAGAATTCAGTAAGAAGGAACGCATCCTGTTGGAATTCGGTAAGAAGGAACGCATCCTGTTGGAATTCGGTAAGAAGGAACGCATCCTGTTGGAATTCAGTAAGAAGGAACGCATCCTGTTGGAAATCAGTAAGAAGGGATGCATCCTGTTAGAATTCAGTAAGAAGGAACGCATCCTGTTGGAATTCGGTAAGAAGGAACGCATCCTGTTGGAATTCGGTAAGAAGGAACGCATCCTGTTGGAATTCAGTAAGAAGGAACGCATCCTGTTGGAATTCAGTAAGAAGGAACGCATCCTGTTGGAATTCAGTAAGAAGGAACGCATCCTGTTGGAATTCAGTAAGAAGGAACGCATCCTGTTGGAATTCAGTAAGAAGGAACGCATTCTGTTGGAATTCAGTAAGAAGGAACGCATCCTGTTGAAATTCAGTAAGAAGGAACGCATCCTGTTGGAATTCAGTAAGAAGGAACGCATCCTGTTAGAATTCGGTAAGAAGGAACGCATCCTGTTGGAATTCGGTAAGAAGGAACGCATCCTGTTGGAATTCAGTAAGAAGAAACGCATCCTGTTGGAATTCAGTAAGAAGGAACGCATCCTGTTGGAATTCAGTAAGAAGGAACGCATCCTGTTGGAATTCAGTAAGAAGGAACGCATCCTGTTGGAAATCAGTAAGAAGGAACGCATCCTGTTGGAAATCAGTAAGAAGGAACGCATCCTGTTAGAATTCCGTAAGAAGGAACGCATCCTGTTAGAATCCCGTAAGAAGGAACGCATCCTGTTGGAATTCAGTAAGAAGGATCGCATCCTGTTGGAATTCAGTAAGAAGGGATGCATCCTGTTAGAATTCAGTAAGAAGGAACGCATCCTGTTGGAATTCGGTAAGAAGGAACGCATCCTGTTGGAATTCGGTAAGAAGGAACGCATCCTGTTGGAATTCAGTAAGAAGGAACGCATCCTGTTGGAAATCAGTAAGAAGGGATGCATCCTGTTAGAATTCAGTAAGAAGGAACGCATCCTGTTGGAATTCGGTAAGAAGGAACGCATCCTGTTGGAATTCGGTAAGAAGGAACGCATCCTGTTGGAATTCAGTAAGAAGGAACGCATCCTGTTGGAATTCAGTAAGAAGGAACGCATCCTGTTGGAATTCAGTAAGAAGGAACGCATCCTGTTGGAATTCAGTAAGAAGGAACGCATCCTGTTGGAATTCAGTAAGAAGGAACGCATTCTGTTGGAATTCAGTAAGAAGGAACGCATCCTGTTGAAATTCAGTAAGAAGGAACGCATCCTGTTGGAATTCGGTAAGAAGGAACGCATCCTGTTAGAATTCGGTAAGAAGGAACGCATCCTGTTGGAATTCGGTAAGAAGGAACGCATCCTGTTGGAATTCAGTAAGAAGAAACGCATCCTGTTGGAATTCAGTAAGAAGGAACGCATCCTGTTGGAATTCAGTAAGAAGGAACGCATCCTGTTGGAATTCAGTAAGAAGGAACGCATCCTGTTAGAATTCAGTAAGAAGGAACGCATCCTGTTGGAATTCAGTAAGAAGAAACGCATCCTGTTGGAATTCAGTAAGAAGGAACGCATCCTGTTGGAATTCAGTAAGAAGGAACGCATCCTGTTGGAATTCAGTAAGAAGGAACGCATCCTGTTAGAATTCAGTAAGAAGGAACGCATCCTGTTGGAATTCAGTAAGAAGGAACGCATCCTGTTAGAATTCAGTAAGAAGGAACGCATCCTGTTGGAATTCAGTAAGAAGGAACTCATCCTGTTGGAAATCAGTAAGAAGGAACTCATCCTGTTGGAAATCAGTAAGAAGGAACGCATCCTGTTGGAAATCAGTAAGAAGGAACGCATCCTGTTGGAAATCAGTAAGAAGGAACGCATCCTGTTGGAATTCAGTAAGAAGGAACGCATCCTGTTGAAATTCAGTAAGAAGGAACGCATCCTGTTGGAATTCAGTAAGAAGGAACCCATCCTGTTGGAAATCTGTAAGAAGGAACGCATCCTGTTGGAAATCAGTAAGAAGGAACGCATCCTGTTAGAATTCCGTAAGAAGGAACGCATCCTGTTAGAATCCCGTAAGAAGGAACACATCCTGTTGGAATTCAGTAAGAAGGATCGCATCCTGTTGGAATTCAGTAAGAAGGAACGCATCCTGTTGGAATTCAGTAAGAAGGAACGCATCCTGTTAGAATTCAGTAAGAAGGAACACATCCTGTTGGAATTCAGTAAGAAGAAACGCATCCTGTTGGAATTCAGTAAGAAGAAACGCATCCTGTTGGAATTCAGTAAGAAGGAACGCATCCTGTTGGAATTCAGTAAGAAGGAACGCATCCTGTTGGAATTCAGTAAGAAGGGATGCATCCTGTTAGAATTCAGTAAGAAGGAACGCATCCTGTTAGAATTCAGTAAGAAGGAACGCATCCTGTTGGAATTCAGTAAGAAGGAACGCATCCTGTTGGAATTCAGTAAGAAGGAACGCATCCTGTTGGAATTCAGTAAGAAGGAACGCATCCTGTTGGAATTCAGTAAGAAGGAACGCATCCTGTTGGAATTCAGTAAGAAGGAACGCATCCTGCTGGAATTCGGTAAGAAGGAACACATCCTGTTAGAATTCGGTGAGAAGGAACGCATCCTGTTGGAATTCGGTAAGAAGGAACGCATCCTGTTGGAATTCAGTAAGAAGAAACGCATCCTGTTGGAATTCAGTAAGAAGGAACGCATCCTGTTAGAATTCAGTAAGAAGGAACGCATCCTGTTGGAATTCAGTAAGAAGGAATGCATCCTGTTGGAATTCAGTAAGAAGGAACGCATCCTGTTGGAATTCAGTAAGAAGGAACGCATCCTGTTGGAATTCAGTAAGAAGGAACGCATCCTGTTGCATCCTCAAATACAATCCTCAAATTGTTCTGTTAAAATGAATTACCATAATGTAAATGTGATTTCTGTCATTCTGAGCACCGTGGGTGGACGCCCTAATCAGATTACTTATTCTGAGCACCGTGGGTGGACGCCCTAATCAGGTTACCTATTCTGAGCACCGTGGGTGGACGCCCTAATCAGGTTACCTATTCTGAGCACCGTGGGTGGACGCCCAAATCAGGTTACCTATTCTGAGCACCGTGGGTGGACGCCCTAATCAGGTTACCTATTCTGAGCACCGTGGGTGGACGCCCTAATCAGGTTACCTATTCTGAGCACCGTGGGTGGACGCCTTAATCAGGGTCAGGTACATTTCTCAAATGTCCGGTGAATAAAAAAGTTGTTTTTCAGTCTCTCGGTCCCTGCTTTGATGCACCTGTACTGACCTCGCCTTAGGGATGATAGCGGGGTAAACGGGCAGTGGCTCGGGTGGTTGTTGTCCTTGATGATCTTTATGGCCTTCCTGTGACATCGGGTGGTGTAGGTGTCCTGGAGGGAAGGTAGTTTGCCCCCAGTGATGCGTTGTGCAGACCTCACTACCCTCTGGAGAGCCTTACGGTTGTGGGCGGAGCAGTTGCCGTACCAGGCGGTGATACAGCCCGACAGGATGCTCTCGATTGTGCATCTGTAGAAGTTTGAGTGCTTTTGGTGACAAGCTGAATTTCTTCAGCCTCCTGAGGTTGAAGAGGCGCTGCTGTGCCTTCTTCACAACGCTGTCTGTGTGGGTGGACCAATTCAGTTTGTCCGTGATGTGTACACCGAGTAACTTAAAACTTTCCACCTTCTCCACTACTGTCCCGTCGATGTGGATAGGGGGGGTGCTCCCTCTGCTGTTTCCTGAAGTCCACAATCATCTCCTTTGTTTTGTTGACGTTGAGTTTGAGGTTATTTTCCTGACACCACACTCCGAGGGCCCTCACCTCCTCCCTGTAGGCCGTCTCGTCGTTGTTGGTAATCAAGCCTACCACTGTAGTGTCGTCCGCAAACTTGAAGATTGAGTTGGAGGTGTGCATGGCCACGCAGTCGTGGGTGAACAGGGAGTACAGGATAGGGCTCAGAACGCACCCTTGTAGGGCCCCAGTGTTGAGGATCAGCGGGGTGGAGATGTTGTTACCTACCCTCACCACCTGGGGGCGGCCCGTCAGGAAGTCCAGGACCCAGTTGCACAGGGCGAGGTCGAGACCCAGGGTCTCGAGCTTGATGACGAGTTTGGAGGGTACTATGGTGTTAAATGCTGAGCTGTAGTCGATGAACAGCATTCTCACATAGGTATTCCTCTTGTCCAGATGAGTTAGGGCAGTGTGGTTGCGATTGCGTCGTCTGTGGACCTATTGGGTCGGTAAGCAAATTGGAGTGGGTCTAGGGTGTCAGGTAGGGTGGAGGTGATATGGTCCTTGACTAGTCCCTTGACTAGTCTCACGTAGAGATGTCTGTTTCATCCCTACGTGTTAACATGTCTGTTTCATCCCTACGTGTTAACATGTCTGTTTCATCTCTACGTGTCAACATGTCTGATTCATCTCTACGTGTCAACGTGTCTGATTCATCTCTACGTGTCAACGTGTCTGATTCATCTCTACGTGTCAACATGTCTGATTCATCTCTACGTGTCAACATGTCAACATGTCTGATTCATCTCTACGTGTCTGATTCATCTCTACGTGTCTGTTTCATCTCTACGTGTCAACATGTCTGATTCATCTCTACATCTCTACATGTCAACGTGTCTGATTCATCTCTACGTGTCTGATTCATCTCTACGTGTCAACGTGTCTGATTCATCTCTACGTGTCTGATTCATCTCTACATCTCTACGTGTCAACGTGTCTGATTCATCTCTACGTGTCAACGTGTCTGATTCATCTCTACGTGTCAACGTGTCTGATTCATCTCTACGTGTCTGATTCATCTCTACATCTCTACGTGTCAACGTGTCTGATTCATCTCTACGTGTCAACGTGTCTGATTCATCTCTACGTGTCAACGTGTCTGATTCATCTCTACGTGTCTGATTCATCTCTACGTGTCAACGTGTCTGATTCATCTCTACGTGTCTGATTCATCTCTACGTGTCTGATTCATCTCTACGTGTCAACGTGTTATGATTCATCTCTACGTGTCAACGTGTCTGATTCATCTTTACGTGTCTGATTCATCTCTACGTGTCAACGTGTCTGATTCATCTCTACGTGTCTGTTTCATCTCTACGTGTTATGATTCATCTCTACGTGTCAACGTGTCTGATTCATCTCTATGTGTCTGATTCATCTCTACGTGTCTGTTTCATCTCTACGTGTCTACGTGTCTGATTCATCTCTACGTGTCAACGTGTTATGATTCATCTCTACGTGTCAACATGTCTGATTCATCTCTACGTGTCTGATTCATCTCTACGTGTCAACGTGTCTGATTCATCTCTACGTGTCTGATTCATCTCTACGTGTCAACATGTCTGATTCATCTCTACGTGTCTGATTCATCTCTACGTGTCAACATGTCTGTTTCATCTCTACGTGTCTGATTCATCTCTACGTGTCAACGTGTCTGATTCATCTCTACGTGTCAACATGTCTGATTCATCTCTACGTGTCAACATGTCAACATGTCTGATTCATCTCTACGTGTCTGATTCATCTCTACGTGTCTGTTTCATCTCTACGTGTCAACATGTCTGATTCATCTCTACATCTCTACATGTCAACGTGTCTGATTCATCTCTACGTGTCTGATTCATCTCTACGTGTCAACGTGTCTGATTCATCTCTACGTGTCTGATTCATCTCTACATCTCTACGTGTCAACGTGTCTGATTCATCTCTACGTGTCAACGTGTCTGATTCATCTCTACGTGTCAACGTGTCTGATTCATCTCTACGTGTCTGATTCATCTCTACATCTCTACGTGTCAACGTGTCTGATTCATCTCTACGTGTCAACGTGTCTGATTCATCTCTACGTGTCAACGTGTCTGATTCATCTCTACGTGTCTGATTCATCTCTACGTGTCAACGTGTCTGATTCATCTCTACGTGTCTGATTCATCTCTACGTGTCTGATTCATCTCTACGTGTCAACGTGTTATGATTCATCTCTACGTGTCAACGTGTCTGATTCATCTTTACGTGTCTGATTCATCTCTACGTGTCAACGTGTCTGATTCATCTCTACGTGTCTGTTTCATCTCTACGTGTTATGATTCATCTCTACGTGTCAACGTGTCTGATTCATCTCTACGTGTCTGATTCATCTCTACGTGTCTGTTTCATCTCTACGTGTCTACGTGTCTGATTCATCTCTACGTGTCAACGTGTTATGATTCATCTCTACGTGTCAACATGTCTGATTCATCTCTACGTGTCTGATTCATCTCTACGTGTCAACGTGTCTGATTCATCTCTACGTGTCTGATTCATCTCTACGTGTCAACATGTCTGATTCATCTCTACGTGTCAACATGTCTGTTTCATCTCTACGTGTCTGATTCATCTCTACGTGTCAACGTGTCTGATTCATCTCTACGTGTCAACATGTCTGATTCATCTCTACGTGTCAACGTGTCTGATTCATCTCTACGTGTCAACATGTCTGATTCATCTCTACGTGTCAACGTGTCTGATTCATCTCTACGTGTCTGATTCATCTCTACGTGTCAACGTGTCTGATTCATCTCTACGTGTCTGATTCATCTCTACGTGTCAACATGTCTGATTCATCTCTACGTGTCTGATTCATCTCTACGTGTCAACATGTCTGTTTCATCTCTACGTGTCTGATTCATCTCTACGTGTCAACGTGTCTGATTCATCTCTACGTGTCAACATGTCTGATTCATCTCTACGTGTCAACGTGTCTGATTCATCTCTACGTGTCTGATTCATCTCTACGTGTCTGATTCATCTCTACGTGTCAACGTGTCTGATTCATCTCTACGTGTCTGATTCATCTCTACGTGTCTGATTCATCTCTACGTGTCTGATTCATCTCTACGTGTCTGATTCATCTCTACGTGTCAACGTGTCTGTTTCATCTCTACGTGTCTGATTCATCTCTACGTGTCAACATGTCTGTTTCATCTCTACGTGTCAATGTGTCTGATTCATCTCTACGTGTCAAGGTGTTATGATTCATCTCTGTGTTAATAAACTCAGCAAAAAAAGAAACGTCCTCTCACTGTCAACTGCGTTTATTTTTAGCAAACTTAACTTAACATGTGTAAATATTTTTATGAACATAACAAGATTCAACAATTGAGACATAAACTGAACAAGTTCCACAGACATGTGACTAACAGAAATGGAATAATGTGTCCCTGAACAAAAGGGAGGGTCAAAATCAAAAGTAACAGTCAGTATCTGGTGTGGCCACCAGCTGCATTAAGTACTGCAGTGCATCTCCTCCTCATGGACTGCACCAGATTTGCCAGTTATTGCTTTGAGATGTTACCCCACCACAAAGGCACCTGCAAGTTCCCAGACATTTCTGGGGGGGAATGGCCCTAGCCCTCACCCTCCGATCCAACACGTCCCAGACATTCTCATTGGGATTGAGACCCGGCTCGTCGCTGGCCATGGCAGAACACTGACATTCCTGTCTTGCATGAAATCCCGCACAGAATGAGCAGTATGGCTGGTGGCATTGTCATGCTGCAGGGTCATGTCAGGATGAGCCTGCAGGAAGGGTACCACATGAGGGAGGAGGATGTCTTCCCTGTAACGCACAATGTTGAGATTGCCTGGAATGACAACAAGCTCAGTCCGATGATGCTGTGACACACCGCCCCAGACCATGACGGACCCTCCACCTCCAAATCGATCCCGCTCCAGAGTACAGGCCTCGGTGTAACGCTCATTCCTTCGACAATAAACACGAATCCGACCATCACCCCTGGTGAGACTAAACCGTGACTCGTCAGAGAAGAACACTTTTTGCCAGTCCTGTCTGGTCCAGCGATGGTGGGTTTGTGCCCATAGGCGACGTTGTTGCCGGTGATGTTTGGTGAGGACCTGCCTTACAACAAGCCGACAAGCCCTCAGTCCAGCCTCTCTCAGCCTATTGCGGACAGTCTGAGCACTGATGGAGGGATTGTCCGTTCCTGGTGTAACTCGGGCAGTTGTTGTTGCCATCCTGTCCCTGTCCCGAAGGTGTGATGTTCGGATGTACCGATCCTGTGCAGGTGTTGTTACACGCAGTCTGCCACTGTGAGGACGATCAGCTGTACGTCCTGTCTCCCTGTAGCGCTGTCTTTGGCGTCTCACAGTATTGACATTGCAATTTATTGCCCTGGCCACATCTGCAGTCCTCATGCCTCCTGCAGCATGCCTAAGGCACGTTCACGCAGATGAGCAGGGACCCTGGGCATCTTTCTTTTGGTGTTTTTCAGAGTCAGAAGAAAGGCCTCTTTAGTGTCCTAAGTTTTCATAACTGTGACCTTAATTGCCTACCATCTGTAAGCTGTTAGTGTCTTAACGACCGTTCCACAGGTACATGTTAATTAATTGTTTATGGTTCATTGAACAAGCATGGGCAACAGTGTTTAAACCCTTTACAATGAAGATCTGTGAAGTTATTTGGATTTTTACAAATGATCTTTGAAAGACAGGGTCCTGAAAAAAGGACGTTTCTTTTTTTTCTGAGTTTGTCTGCTAGTCTCTACATGTTAATGTGTCTGTCTGCCTCCCTGTCCTTTGTCTGCCTCCCTGTCCTTTGTCTGCCTCCCTGTCCTTTGTCTGCCTCCCTGTCCTCTGTCCGCCTCCAAAATTTGTTTTTATGAATTGCAAGATGTTATAGTAATGGTAAAGCTCACTCTATCATATACTACGTTTTTTTTCATCTCACCATCTCTCTCTTTCTCTTTCTTTCTTTCCCTCCCCATCTCTGTTTCTCTCTCTCCCTCTCTCTCCCCATCTCTCTTTCTCCCCCATCACACTCTCTCTCTCTCTTTTCCACTGTCTCTCTACCCCCATCACTCTCTCTACCTCTCTCTCCACTGTCCACAGAATGACCTGCTGGATGTGGTGAGGAGTATTGACCTTTCCAAGAAGACCGTCAAGAGAATCAGGATCAACTTTGGGTTTGCTCTGGTCTATAACCTGCTGGGGATCCCTGTCGCTGCTGGTGTGTGCATGCCTCTTGGTCTGGTTCTCCAGCCATGGATGGGTTCTGCTGCCATGGCCCTGTCCTCTGTCTCGGTGGTGCTGTCCTCTCTACTACTCAGATGGTGAGTTACCAGACCAGGAGCCAGTTTACCAGCAAGCTGTGGTGTGTGTGTGGGTGGAGTGGCTCTCCTAACCACCCTCATCTTGCAGTTACTCTAAATCCAGAACTGAACTGACACTTGTAGTGTCTTAGTGTGTTATGGTTTCTGTTTCTGTGTGTATCTAACTCTCCTGTCTCTGTTTGTATCTAACTCTCCTCTCTCTGTTTGTATCTAACTCTCCTCTCTCTCTGTTTGTAGTTACACTAACTCTCCTCTTCTCTCTCTGTTTGTAGTTACACTAACTCTCCTCTCTCTCTCTGTTTGTAGTTACACTAACTCTCCTCTCTCTCTGTTTGTAGTTACACTAACTCTCCTCTCTCTCTCTGTTTGTAGTTTCACTAACTCTCCTCTCTCTCTGTTTGTAGTTACACTAACTCTCCTCTCTCTCTCTGTTTGTAGTTACACTAACTCTCCTCTTCTCTCTCTGTTTGTAGTTACACTACCTCTCTCCTCTCTCTGTTTGTAGTTACACTAACTCTCTCCTCTCTCTGTTTGTAGTTTCACTAACTCTCCTCTCTCTCTGTTGGTAGTTTCACTAACTCTCCTCTCTCTCTGTTTGTAGTTACACTAACTCTCCTCTCTCTCTGTTTGTAGTTTCACTAACTCTCCTCTCTCTCTGTTTGTAGTTACACTACCTCTCTCCTCTCTCTGTTTGTAGTTTTACTAACTCTCCTCTCTCTCTGTTTGTAGTTACACTACCTCTCTCCTCTCTCTGTTTGTAGTTTCACTAACTGTCCTCTCTCTCTCTCTCTGTTTGTAGTTACACTAACTGTCCTCTCTCTCTCTCTGTTTGTAGTTACACTACCTCTCTCCTCTCTCTCTGTTTGTAGTTTGACTAACTCTCCTCTCTCTATCTGTTTGTAGTTACACTAACTCTCCTCTCTCTCTCTGTTTGTAGTTACACTAACTCTCCTCTCTCTCTCTGTTTGTAGTTTCACTAACTCTCCTCTCTCTCTGTTTGTAGTTACACTAACTCTCCTCTCTCTCTGTTTGTAGTTTCACTAACTCTCTCCTCTCTCTCTGTTTGTAGTTTCACTAACTCTCCTCTCTCTCTGTTTGTAGTTTCACTAACTCTCCTCTCTCTCTGTTTGTAGTTACACTAACTCTCCTCTTTCTCTGTTTGTAGTTTCACTAACTCTCCTCTCTCTCTGTTTGTAGTTACACTATCTCTCTCCTCTCTCTGTTTGTAGTTTCACTAACTCTCCTCTCTCTCTCTGTTTGTAGTTACACTACCTCTCTCCTCTCTCTGTTTGTAGTTTTACTAACTCTCCTCTCTCTCTGTTTGTAGTTACACTAACTCTCCTCTCTCTCTCTGTTTGTAGTTACACTATCTCTCTCCTCTCTCTGTTTGTAGTTTCACTAACTCTCCTCTCTCTCTCTGTTTGTAGTTACACTACCTCTCTCCTCTCTCTGTTTGTAGTTTCACTAACTGTCCTCTCTCTCTCTCTCTGTTTGTAGTTACACTACCTCTCTCCTCTCTCTCTGTTTGTAGTTTCACTAACTCTCCTCTCTCTATCTGTTTGTAGTTACACTAACTCTCCTCTCTCTCTCTGTTTGTAGTTACACTAACTCTCCTCTCTCTCTCTGTTTGTAGTTACACTAACTCTTCTCTCTCTCTCTGTTTGTAGTTTCACTAACTCTCCTCTCTCTCTGTTTGTAGTTACACTAACTCTCCTCTCTCTCTCTGTTTGTAGTTACACTAACTCTCCTCTCTCTCTCTGTTTGTAGTTACACTAACTCTCCTCTCTCTCTCTGTTTGTAGTTACACTAACTCTCCCCTATCTCTCTGTTTGTAGTTACACTAACTCTCCTCTCTCTCTCTGTTTGTAGTTACACTAACTCTCCTCTCTTTCTCTGTTTGTAGTTACACTAACTCTCCTCTCTCTCTCTGTTTGTAGTTACACTAACTCTCCTCTCTCTCTCTCTGTTTGTAGTTACACTAACTCTCCTCTCTCTCTCTCTGTTTGTAGTTACACTAACTCTCCTCTCTCTCTGTTTGTAGTTACACTAACTCTCCTCTCTCTTTGTTTGTAGTTTCACTAACTCTCCTCTCTCTCTGTTTGTAGTTACACTACCTCTCTCCTCTCTCTGTTTGTAGTTTCACTAACTCTCATCTCTCTCTGTTTGTAGTTACACTACCTCTCTCCTCTCTCTGTTTGTAGTTTCACTAACTCTCCTCTCTCTCTGTTTGTAGTTTCACTAACTCTCCTCTCTCTCTGTTTGTAGTTTCACTAACTCTCCTCTCTCTCTGTTTGTAGTTACACTACCTCTCTCCTCTCTCTGTTTGTAGTTACACTACCTCTCTCCTCTCTCTGTTTGTAGTTTCACTAACTCTCCTCTCTCTCTGTTTGTAGTTTCACTAACTCTCCTCTCTCTCTGTTTGTAGTTTCACTAACTCTCCTCTCTCTCTGTTTGTAGTTACACTAACTGTCCTCTCTCTCTCTCTGTTTGTAGTTACACTACCTCTCTCCTCTCTCTCTGTTTGTAGTTTGACTAACTCTCCTCTCTCTATCTGTTTGTAGTTACACTAACTCTCCTCTCTCTCTGTTTGTAGTTACACTAACTCTCCTCTCTCTCTCTGTTTGTAGTTTCACTAACTCTCCTCTCTCTCTGTTTGTAGTTACACTAACTCTCCTCTCTCTCTGTTTGTAGTTTCACTAACTCTCTCCTCTCTCTCTGTTTGTAGTTTCACTAACTCTCCTCTCTCTCTGTTTGTAGTTTCACTAACTCTCCTCTCTCTCTGTTTGTAGTTACACTAACTCTCCTCTTCTCTCTCTGTTTGTAGTTACACTAACTCTCCTCTCTCTCTCTGTTTGTAGTTACACTAACTCTCCTCTCTCTCTGTTTGTAGTTACACTAACTCTCCTCTCTCTCTCTGTTTGTAGTTTCACTAACTCTCCTCTCTCTCTGTTTGTAGTTACACTAACTCTTCTCTGTCTCTCTGTTTGTAGTTACACTAACTCTCCTCTTCTCTCTCTGTTTGTAGTTACACTACCTCTCTCCTCTCTCTGTTTGTAGTTACACTAACTCTCTCCTCTCTCTGTTTGTAGTTTCACTAACTCTCCTCTCTCTCTGTTGGTAGTTTCACTAACTCTCCTCTCTCTCTGTTTGTAGTTACACTAACTCTCCTCTCTCTCTGTTTGTAGTTTCACTAACTCTCCTCTCTCTCTGTTTGTAGTTACACTATCTCTCTCCTCTCTCTGTTTGTAGTTTCACTAACTCTCCTCTCTCTCTGTTTGTAGTTACACTATCTCTCTCCTCTCTCTGTTTGTAGTTTTACTAACTCTCCTCTCTCTCTGTTTGTAGTTACACTACCTCTCTCCTCTCTCTGTTTGTAGTTTCACTAACTGTCCTCTCTCTCTCTCTCTGTTTGTAGTTACACTACCTCTCTCCTCTCTCTCTGTTTGTAGTTTGACTAACTCTCCTCTCTCTATCTGTTTGTAGTTACACTAACTCTCCTCTCTCTCTCTGTTTGTAGTTACACTAACTCTCCTCTCTCTCTCTGTTTGTAGTTTCACTAACTCTCCTCTCTCTCTGTTTGTAGTTACACTAACTCTCCTCTCTCTGTTTGTAGTTACACTAACTCTCTCCTCTCTCTCTGTTTGTAGTTTTACTAACTCTCCTCTCTCTCTGTTTGTAGTTTCACTAACTCTCCTCTCTCTCTGTTTGTAGTTACACTATCTCTCTCCTCTCTCTGTTTGTAGTTTCACTAACTCTCCTCTCTCTCTGTTTGTAGTTTCACTAACTCTCCTCTCTCTCTGTTTGTAGTTACACTAACTCTCCTCTTTCTCTGTTTGTAGTTTCACTAACTCTCCTCTCTCTCTGTTTGTAGTTACACTATCTCTCTCCTCTCTCTGTTTGTAGTTTCACTAACTCTCCTCACTCTCTCTGTTTGTAGTTACACTAACTCTCCTCTCTCTCTCTGTTTGTAGTTACACTACCTCTCTCCTCTCTCTGTTTGTAGTTTTACTAACTCTCCTCTCTCTCTGTTTGTAGTTACACTACCTCTCTCCTCTCTCTGTTTGTAGTTTCACTAACTGTCCTCTCTCTCTCTCTCTGTTTGTAGTTACACTACCTCTCTCCTCTCTCTCTGTTTGTAGTTTCACTAACTCTCCTCTCTCTATCTGTTTGTAGTTACACTAACTCTCCTCTCTCTCTCTGTTTGTAGTTACACTAACTCTCCTCTCTCTCTCTGTTTGTAGTTACACTAACTCTTCTCTCTCTCTCTGTTTGTAGTTTCACTAACTCTCCTCTCTCTCTGTTTGTAGTTACACTAACTCTCCTCTCTCTCTCTGTTTGTAGTTACACTAACTCTCCTCTCTCTCTCTGTTTGTAGTTACACTAACTCTCCTCTCTCTCTCTGTTTGTAGTTACACTAACTCTCCCCTATCTCTCTGTTTGTAGTTACACTAACTCTCCTCTCTCTCTCTGTTTGTAGTTACACTAACTCTCCTCTCTTTCTCTGTTTGTAGTTACACTAACTCTCCTCTCTCTCTCTGTTTGTAGTTACACTAACTCTCCTCTCTCTCTCTCTGTTTGTAGTTACACTAACTCTCCTCTCTCTCTCTGTTTGTAGTTACACTAACTCTCCTCTCTCTCTCTGTTTGTAGTTACACTAACTCTCCTCTCTCTCTCTGTTTGTGGTTACACTAACTCTCCTCTCTCTCTCTCTGTTTGTAGTTACACTAACTCTCCTCTCTCTCTCTCTGTTTGTAGTTACACTAACTCTCCTCTCTCTCTGTTTGTAGTTACACTAACTCTCCTCTCTCTTTGTTTGTAGTTTCACTAACTCTCCTCTCTCTCTGTTTGTAGTTACACTACCTCTCTCCTCTCTCTGTTTGTAGTTTCACTAACTCTCATCTCTCTCTGTTTGTAGTTACACTACCTCTCTCCTCTCTCTGTTTGTAGTTTCACTAACTCTCCTCTCTCTCTGTTTGTAGTTTCACTAACTCTCCTCTCTCTCTGTTTGTAGTTTCACTAACTCTCCTCTCTCTCTGTTTGTAGTTACACTACCTCTCTCCTCTCTCTGTTTGTAGTTACACTACCTCTCTCCTCTCTCTGTTTGTAGTTTCACTAACTCTCCTCTCTCTCTGTTTGTAGTTTCACTAACTCTCCTCTCTGTTTGTAGTTTCACTAACTCTCCTCTCTCTCTGTTTGTAGTTACACTAACTGTCCTCTCTCTCTCTCTGTTTGTAGTTACACTACCTCTCTCCTCTCTCTCTGTTTGTAGTTTGACTAACTCTCCTCTCTCTATCTGTTTGTAGTTACACTAACTCTCCTCTCTCTCTCTGTTTGTAGTTACACTAACTCTCCTCTCTCTCTCTGTTTGTAGTTTCACTAACTCTCCTCTCTCTCTGTTTGTAGTTACACTAACTCTCCTCTCTCTCTGTTTGTAGTTTCACTAACTCTCTCCTCTCTCTCTGTTTGTAGTTTCACTAACTCTCCGCTCTCTCTGTTTGTAGTTTCACTAACTCTCCTCTCTCTCTGTTTGTAGTTACACTATCTCTCTCCTCTCTCTGTTTGTAGTTTCACTAACTCTCCTCTCTCTCTGTTTGTAGTTTCACTAACTCTCCTCTCTCTCTCTGTTTGTAGTTACACTAACTCTCCTCTCTCTCTCTGTTTGTAGTTACACTAACTCTCCTCTCTCTCTCTGTTTGTAGTTACACTAACTCTCCTCTCTCTCTCTGTTTGTGGTTACACTAACTCTCCTCTCTCTCTCTGTTTGTAGTTACACTAACTCTCCTCTCTCTCTCTCTGTTTGTAGTTACACTAACTCTCCTCTCTCTCTGTTTGTAGTTACACTAACTCTCCTCTCTCTTTGTTTGTAGTTTCACTAACTCTCCTCTCTCTCTGTTTGTAGTTACACTACCTCTCTCCTCTCTCTGTTTGTAGTTTCACTAACTCTCATCTCTCTCTGTTTGTAGTTACACTACCTCTCTCCTCTCTCTGTTTGTAGTTTCACTAACTCTCCTCTCTCTCTGTTTGTAGTTTCACTAACTCTCCTCTCTCTCTGTTTGTAGTTTCACTAACTCTCCTCTCTCTCTGTTTGTAGTTACACTACCTCTCTCCTCTCTCTGTTTGTAGTTACACTACCTCTCTCCTCTCTCTGTTTGTAGTTTCACTAACTCTCCTCTCTCTCTGTTTGTAGTTTCACTAACTCTCCTCTCTCTCTGTTTGTAGTTTCACTAACTCTCCTCTCTCTCTGTTTGTAGTTACACTAACTGTCCTCTCTCTCTCTCTGTTTGTAGTTACACTACCTCTCTCCTCTCTCTCTGTTTGTAGTTTGACTAACTCTCCTCTCTCTATCTGTTTGTAGTTACACTAACTCTCCTCTCTCTCTCTGTTTGTAGTTACACTAACTCTCCTCTCTCTCTCTGTTTGTAGTTTCACTAACTCTCCTCTCTCTCTGTTTGTAGTTACACTAACTCTCCTCTCTCTCTGTTTGTAGTTTCACTAACTCTCTCCTCTCTCTCTGTTTGTAGTTTCACTAACTCTCCTCTCTCTCTGTTTGTAGTTTCACTAACTCTCCTCTCTCTCTGTTTGTAGTTACACTATCTCTCTCCTCTCTCTGTTTGTAGTTTCACTAACTCTCCTCTCTCTCTGTTTGTAGTTACACTAACTCTCCTCTCTCTCTGTTTGTAGTTACACTAACTCTCCTCTCTCTCTGTTTGTAGTTTCACTAACTCTCCTCTCTCTCTGTTTGTAGTTACACTATCTCTCTCCTCTCTCTGTTTGTAGTTTCACTAACTCTCCTCTCTCTCTCTGTTTGTAGTTACACTACCTCTCTCCTCTCTCTGTTTGTAGTTTTACTAACTCTCCTCTCTCTCTGTTTGTAGTTACACTACCTCTCTCCTCTCTCTGTTTGTAGTTTCACTAACTGTCCTCTCTCTCTCTCTCTGTTTGTAGTTACACTACCTCTCTCCTCTCTCTCTGTTTGTAGTTTCACTAACTCTCCTCTCTCTATCTGTTTGTAGTTACACTAACTCTCCTCTCTCTCTCTGTTTGTAGTTACACTAACTCTCCTCTCTCTCTCTGTTTGTAGTTACACTAACTCTTCTCTCTCTCTCTGTTTGTAGTTTCACTAACTCTCCTCTCTCTCTGTTTGTAGTTACACTAACTCTCCTCTCTCTCTCTGTTTGTAGTTACACTAACTCTCCTCTCTCTATCTGTTTGTAGTTACACTAACTCTCCCCTATCTCTCTGTTTGTAGTTACACTAACTCTCCCCTATCTCTCTGTTTGTAGTTACACTAACTCTCCTCTCTCTCTCTGTTTGTAGTTACACTAACTCTCCTCACTCTCTCTGTTTGTAGTTACACTAACTCTCCTCTCTCTCTCTGTTTGTGGTTACACTAACTCTCCTCTCTCTCTCTCTGTTTGTAGTTACACTAACTCTCCTCTCTCTCTCTCTGTTTGTAGTTACACTAACTCTCCTCTCTCTCTGTTTGTAGTTACACTAACTCTCCTCTCTCTTTGTTTGTAGTTTCACTAACTCTCCTCTCTCTCTGTTTGTAGTTACACTACCTCTCTCCTCTCTCTGTTTGTAGTTTCACTAACTCTCATCTCTCTCTGTTTGTAGTTACACTACCTCTCTCCTCTCTCTGTTTGTAGTTTCACTAACTCTCCTCTCTCTCTGTTTGTAGTTTCACTAACTCTCCTCTCTCTCTGTTTGTAGTTTCACTAACTCTCCTCTCTCTCTGTTTGTAGTTACACTACCTCTCTCCTCTCTCTGTTTGTAGTTACACTACCTCTCTCCTCTCTCTGTTTGTAGTTTCACTAACTCTCCTCTCTCTCTGTTTGTAGTTTCACTAACTCTCCTCTCTCTCTGTTTGTAGTTTCACTAACTCTCCTCTCTCTCTGTTTGTAGTTACACTAACTGTCCTCTCTCTCTCTCTGTTTGTAGTTACACTACCTCTCTCCTCTCTCTCTGTTTGTAGTTTGACTAACTCTCCTCTCTCTATCTGTTTGTAGTTACACTAACTCTCCTCTCTCTCTCTGTTTGTAGTTACACTAACTCTCCTCTCTCTCTCTGTTTGTAGTTTCACTAACTCTCCTCTCTCTCTGTTTGTAGTTACACTAACTCTCCTCTCTCTCTGTTTGTAGTTTCACTAACTCTCTCCTCTCTCTCTGTTTGTAGTTTCACTAACTCTCCTCTCTCTCTGTTTGTAGTTTCACTAACTCTCCTCTCTCTCTGTTTGTAGTTACACTATCTCTCTCCTCTCTCTGTTTGTAGTTTCACTAACTCTCCTCTCTCTCTGTTTGTAGTTTCACTAACTCTCCTCTCTCTCTGTTTGTAGTTACACTAACTCTCCTCTCTCTCTGTTTGTAGTTTCACTAACTCTCCTCTCTCTCTGTTTGTAGTTACACTATCTCTCTCCTCTCTCTGTTTGTAGTTTCACTAACTCTCCTCTCTCTCTCTGTTTGTAGTTACACTACCTCTCTCCTCTCTCTGTTTGTAGTTTTACTAACTCTCCTCTCTCTCTGTTTGTAGTTACACTACCTCTCTCCTCTCTCTGTTTGTAGTTTCACTAACTGTCCTCTCTCTCTCTCTCTGTTTGTAGTTACACTACCTCTCTCCTCTCTCTCTGTTTGTAGTTTCACTAACTCTCCTCTCTCTATCTGTTTGTAGTTACACTAACTCTCCTCTCTCTCTCTGTTTGTAGTTACACTAACTCTCCTCTCTCTCTCTGTTTGTAGTTACACTAACTCTTCTCTCTCTCTCTGTTTGTAGTTTCACTAACTCTCCTCTCTCTCTGTTTGTAGTTACACTAACTCTCCTCTCTCTCTCTGTTTGTAGTTACACTAACTCTCCTCTCTCTATCTGTTTGTAGTTACACTAACTCTCCCCTATCTCTCTGTTTGTAGTTACACTAACTCTCCCCTATCTCTCTGTTTGTAGTTACACTAACTCTCCTCTCTCTCTCTGTTTGTAGTTACACTAACTCTCCTCACTCTCTCTGTTTGTAGTTACACTAACTCTCCTCTCTCTCTCTGTTTGTAGTTACACTAACTCTCCTCTCTCTCTCTGTTTGTAGTTACACTAACTCTCCTCTCTCTCTCTGTTTGTAGTTACACTAACTCTCCTCTCTCTCTCTGTTTGTAGTTACACTAACTCTCCTCTCTCTCTCTGTTTGTAGTTACACTAACTCTCCTCTCTCTCTCTGTTTGTAGTTACACTAACTCTCCTCTCTTTCTCTGTTTGTAGTTACACTAACTCTCCTCTCTCTCTCTGTTTGTAGTTACACTAACTCTCCTCTCTCTCTCTGTTTGTAGTTACACTAACTCTCCTCTCTCTCTCTCTGTTTGTAGTTACACTAACTCTCCTCTCTCTCTCTGTTTGTGGTTACACTAACTCTCCTCTCTCTCTCTCTGTTTGTAGTTACACTAACTCTCCTCTCTCTCTCTGTTTGTAGTTACACTAACTCTCCTCTCTCTCTCTCTGTTTGTAGTTTCACTAACTCTCCTCTCTCTCTGTTTGTAGTTACACTAACTCTCCTCTCTCTTTGTTTGTAGTTTCACTAACTCTCCTCTCTCTCTGTTTGTAGTTACACTAACTCTCCTCTCTCTCTGTTTGTAGTTACACTAACTCTCCTCTCTCTCTGTTTGTAGTTACACTAACTCTCCTCTCTCTTTGTTTGTAGTTTCACTAACTCTCCTCTCTCTCTGTTTGTAGTTACACTACCTCTCTCCTCTCTCTGTTTGTAGTTTCACTAACTCTCATCTCTCTCTGTTTGTAGTTACACTACCTCTCTCCTCTCTCTGTTTGTAGTTTCACTAACTCTCCTCTCTCTCTGTTTGTAGTTTCACTAACTCTCCTCTCTCTCTGTTTGTAGTTTCACTAACTCTCCTCTCTCTCTGTTTGTAGTTACACTACCTCTCTCCTCTCTCTGTTTGTAGTTACACTACCTCTCTCCTCTCTCTGTTTGTAGTTTCACTAACTCTCCTCTCTCTCTGTTTGTAGTTTCACTAACTCTCCTCTCTCTCTGTTTGTAGTTTCACTAACTCTCCTCTCTCTCTGTTTGTAGTTACACTAACTGTCCTCTCTCTCTCTCTGTTTGTAGTTACACTACCTCTCTCCTCTCTCTATCTGTTTGTAGTTACACTAACTCTCCTCTCTCTCTCTGTTTGTAGTTACACTAACTCTCCTCTCTCTCTCTGTTTGTAGTTACACTAACTCTCCTCTCTCTCTCTGTTTGTAGTTACACTAACTCTCCTCTTTCTCTCTGTTTGTAGTTACACTAACTCTCCTCTCTCTCTCTGTTTGTAGTTACACTAACTCTCCTCTCTCTCTCTGTTTGTAGTTTCACTAACTCTCCTCTCTCTCTCTGTTTGTAGTTTCACTAACTCTCATCTCTCTCTGTTTGTAGTTACACTACCTCTCTCCTCTCTCTGTTTGTAGTTTCACTAACTCTCCTCTCTCTCTGTTTGTAGTTTCACTAACTCTCCTCTCTCTCTGTTTGTAGTTTCACTAACTCTCCTCTCTCTCTGTTTGTAGTTACACTACCTCTCTCCTCTCTCTGTTTGTAGTTACACTACCTCTCTCCTCTCTCTGTTTGTAGTTTCACTAACTCTCCTCTCTCTCTGTTTGTAGTTTCACTAACTCTCCTCTCTCTCTGTTTGTAGTTTCACTAACTCTCCTCTCTCTCTGTTTGTAGTTACACTAACTGTCCTCTCTCTCTCTCTGTTTGTAGTTACACTACCTCTCTCCTCTCTCTCTGTTTGTAGTTTGACTAACTCTCCTCTCTCTATCTGTTTGTAGTTACACTAACTCTCCTCTCTCTCTGTTTGTAGTTACACTAACTCTCCTCTCTCTCTCTGTTTGTAGTTTCACTAACGCTCCTCTCTCTCTGTTTGTAGTTACACTAACTCTCCTCTCTCTCTGTTTGTAGTTTCACTAACTCTCTCCTCTCTCTCTGTTTGTAGTTTCACTAACTCTCCTCTCTCTCTGTTTGTAGTTTCACTAACTCTCCTCTCTCTCTGTTTGTAGTTACACTATCTCTCTCCTCTCTCTGTTTGTAGTTTCACTAACTCTCCTCTCTCTCTGTTTGTAGTTTCACTAACTCTCCTCTCTCTCTGTTTGTAGTTACACTAACTCTCCTCTCTCTCTGTTTGTAGTTTCACTAACTCTCCTCTCTCTCTGTTTGTAGTTACACTATCTCTCTCCTCTCTCTGTTTGTAGTTTCACTAACTCCCCTCTCTCTCTCTGTTTGTAGTTACACTACCTCTCTCCTCTCTCTGTTTGTAGTTTTACTAACTCTCCTCTCTCTCTGTTTGTAGTTACACTACCTCTCTCCTCTCTCTGTTTGTAGTTTCAATAACTGTCCTCTCTCTCTCTCTCTGTTTGTAGTTACACTACCTCTCTCCTCTCTCTCTGTTTGTAGTTTCACTAACTCTCCTCTCTCTATCTGTTTGTAGTTACACTAACTCTCCTCTCTCTCTCTGTTTGTAGTTACACTAACTCTCCTCTCTCTCTCTGTTTGTAGTTACACTAACTCTTCTCTCTCTCTCCGTTTGTAGTTTCACTAACTCTCCTCTCTCTCTGTTTGTAGTTACACTAACTCTCCTCTCTCTCTCTGTTTGTAGTTACACTAACTCTCCTCTCTCTATATGTTTGTAGTTACACTAACTCTCCCCTATCTCTCTGTTTGTAGTTACACTAACTCTCCCCTATCTCTCTGTTTGTAGTTACACTAACTCTCCTCTCTCTCTCTGTTTGTAGTTACACTAACTCTCCTCACTCTCTCTGTTTGTAGTTACACTAACTCTCCTCTCTCTCTCTGTTTGTAGTTACACTAACTCTCCTCTCTCTCTCTGTTTGTAGTTACACTAACTCTCCTCTCTCTCTCTGTTTGTAGTTACACTAACTCTCCTCTCTCTCTCTGTTTGTAGTTACACTAACTCTCCTCTCTCTCTCTGTTTGTAGTTACACTAACTCTCCTCTCTCTCTCTGTTTGTAGTTACACTAACTCTCCTCTCTCTCTCTGTTTGTAGTTACACTAACTCTCCTCTCTCTCTCTGTTTGTAGTTACACTAACTCTCCTCTCTCTCTCTCTGTTTGTAGTTTCACTAACTCTCCTCTCTCTCTGTTTGTAGTTACACTAACTCTCCTCTCTCTTTGTTTGTAGTTTCACTAACTCTCCTCTCTCTCTGTTTGTAGTTACACTAACTCTCCTCTCTCTCTGTTTGTAGTTACACTAACTCTCCTCTCTCTCTGTTTGTAGTTACACTAACTCTCCTCTCTCTTTGTTTGTAGTTTCACTAACTCTCCTCTCTCTCTGTTTGTAGTTACACTACCTCTCTCCTCTCTCTGTTTGTAGTTTCACTAACTCTCATCTCTCTCTGTTTGTAGTTACACTACCTCTCTCCTCTCTCTGTTTGTAGTTTCACTAACTCTCCTCTCTCTCTGTTTGTAGTTTCACTAACTCTCCTCTCTCTCTGTTTGTAGTTTCACTAACTCTCCTCTCTCTCTGTTTGTAGTTACACTACCTCTCTCCTCTCTCTGTTTGTAGTTACACTACCTCTCTCCTCTCTCTGTTTGTAGTTTCACTAACTCTCCTCTCTCTCTGTTTGTAGTTTCACTAACTCTCCTCTCTCTCTGTTTGTAGTTTCACTAACTCTCCTCTCTCTCTGTTTGTAGTTACACTAACTGTCCTCTCTCTCTCTCTGTTTGTAGTTACACTACCTCTCTCCTCTCTCTATCTGTTTGTAGTTACACTAACTCTCCTCTCTCTCTCTGTTTGTAGTTACACTAACTCTCCTCTCTCTCTCTGTTTGTAGTTACACTAACTCTCCTCTCTCTCTCTGTTTGTAGTTACACTAACTCTCCTCTTTCTCTCTGTTTGTAGTTACACTAACTCTCCTCTCTCTCTCTGTTTGTAGTTACACTAACTCTCCTCTCTCTCTCTGTTTGTAGTTTCACTAACTCTCCTCTCTCTCTCTGTTTGTAGTTTCACTAACTCTCATCTCTCTCTGTTTGTAGTTACACTACCTCTCTCCTCTCTCTGTTTGTAGTTTCACTAACTCTCCTCTCTCTCTGTTTGTAGTTTCACTAACTCTCCTCTCTCTCTGTTTGTAGTTTCACTAACTCTCCTCTCTCTCTGTTTGTAGTTACACTACCTCTCTCCTCTCTCTGTTTGTAGTTACACTACCTCTCTCCTCTCTCTGTTTGTAGTTTCACTAACTCTCCTCTCTCTCTGTTTGTAGTTTCACTAACTCTCCTCTCTCTCTGTTTGTAGTTTCACTAACTCTCCTCTCTCTCTGTTTGTAGTTACACTAACTGTCCTCTCTCTCTCTCTGTTTGTAGTTACACTACCTCTCTCCTCTCTCTCTGTTTGTAGTTTGACTAACTCTCCTCTCTCTATCTGTTTGTAGTTACACTAACTCTCCTCTCTCTCTCTGTTTGTAGTTACACTAACTCTCCTCTCTCTCTCTGTTTGTAGTTTCACTAACGCTCCTCTCTCTCTGTTTGTAGTTACACTAACTCTCCTCTCTCTCTGTTTGTAGTTTCACTAACTCTCTCCTCTCTCTCTGTTTGTAGTTTCACTAACTCTCCTCTCTCTCTGTTTGTAGTTTCACTAACTCTCCTCTCTCTCTGTTTGTAGTTACACTATCTCTCTCCTCTCTCTGTTTGTAGTTTCACTAACTCTCCTCTCTCTCTGTTTGTAGTTTCACTAACTCTCCTCTCTCTCTGTTTGTAGTTACACTAACTCTCCTCTCTCTCTGTTTGTAGTTTCACTAACTCTCCTCTCTCTCTGTTTGTAGTTACACTATCTCTCTCCTCTCTCTGTTTGTAGTTTCACTAACTCCCCTCTCTCTCTCTGTTTGTAGTTACACTACCTCTCTCCTCTCTCTGTTTGTAGTTTTACTAACTCTCCTCTCTCTCTGTTTGTAGTTACACTACCTCTCTCCTCTCTCTGTTTGTAGTTTCAATAACTGTCCTCTCTCTCTCTCTCTGTTTGTAGTTACACTACCTCTCTCCTCTCTCTCTGTTTGTAGTTTCACTAACTCTCCTCTCTCTATCTGTTTGTAGTTACACTAACTCTCCTCTCTCTCTCTGTTTGTAGTTACACTAACTCTCCTCTCTCTCTCTGTTTGTAGTTACACTAACTCTTCTCTCTCTCTCCGTTTGTAGTTTCACTAACTCTCCTCTCTCTCTGTTTGTAGTTACACTAACTCTCCTCTCTCTCTCTGTTTGTAGTTACACTAACTCTCCTCTCTCTATATGTTTGTAGTTACACTAACTCTCCCCTATCTCTCTGTTTGTAGTTACACTAACTCTCCCCTATCTCTCTGTTTGTAGTTACACTAACTCTCCTCTCTCTCTCTGTTTGTAGTTACACTAACTCTCCTCACTCTCTCTGTTTGTAGTTACACTAACTCTCCTCTCTCTCTCTGTTTGTAGTTACACTAACTCTCCTCTCTCTCTCTGTTTGTAGTTACACTAACTCTCCTCTCTCTCTCTGTTTGTAGTTACACTAACTCTCCTCTCTCTCTCTGTTTGTAGTTACACTAACTCTCCTCTCTCTCTCTGTTTGTAGTTACACTAACTCTCCTCTCTCTCTCTGTTTGTAGTTACACTAACTCTCCTCTCTTTCTCTGTTTGTAGTTACACTAACTCTCCTCTCTCTCTCTGTTTGTAGTTACACTAACTCTCCTCTCTCTCTCTGTTTGTAGTTACACTAACTCTCCTCTCTCTCTCTCTGTTTGTAGTTACACTAACTCTCCTCTCTCTCTCTGTTTGTGGTTACACTAACTCTCCTCTCTCTCTCTCTGTTTGTAGTTACACTAACTCTCCTCTCTCTCTCTGTTTGTAGTTACACTAACTCTCCTCTCTCTCTCTCTGTTTGTAGTTTCACTAACTCTCCTCTCTCTCTGTTTGTAGTTACACTAACTCTCCTCTCTCTTTGTTTGTAGTTTCACTAACTCTCCTCTCTCTCTGTTTGTAGTTACACTAACTCTCCTCTCTCTCTGTTTGTAGTTACACTAACTCTCCTCTCTCTCTGTTTGTAGTTACACTAACTCTCCTCTCTCTTTGTTTGTAGTTTCACTAACTCTCCTCTCTCTCTGTTTGTAGTTACACTACCTCTCTCCTCTCTCTGTTTGTAGTTTCACTAACTCTCATCTCTCTCTGTTTGTAGTTACACTACCTCTCTCCTCTCTCTGTTTGTAGTTTCACTAACTCTCCTCTCTCTCTGTTTGTAGTTTCACTAACTCTCCTCTCTCTCTGTTTGTAGTTTCACTAACTCTCCTCTCTCTCTGTTTGTAGTTACACTACCTCTCTCCTCTCTCTGTTTGTAGTTACACTACCTCTCTCCTCTCTCTGTTTGTAGTTTCACTAACTCTCCTCTCTCTCTGTTTGTAGTTTCACTAACTCTCCTCTCTCTCTGTTTGTAGTTTCACTAACTCTCCTCTCTCTCTGTTTGTAGTTACACTAACTGTCCTCTCTCTCTCTCTGTTTGTAGTTACACTACCTCTCTCCTCTCTCTATCTGTTTGTAGTTACACTACCTCTCTCCTCTCTCTCTGTTTGTAGTTACACTAACTCTCCTCTCTCTCTGTTTGTAGTTACACTAACTCTCCTCTCTCTCTCTGTTTGTAGTTACACTAACTCTCCCCTCTCTCTCTGTTTGTAGTTTCACTAACTCTCCTCTCTCTCTCTGTTTGTAGTTACACTAACTCTCCTCTCTCTCTCTGTTTGTAGTTACACTACCTCTCTCCTCTCTCTGTTTGTAGTTTCACTAACTCTCCTCTCTCTCTGTTTGTAGTTACACTAACTGTCCTCTCTCTCTCTCTGTTTGTAGTTACACTACCTCTCTCCTCTCTCTATCTGTTTGTAGTTTCACTAACTCTCCTCTCTCTCTCTGTTTGTAGTTACACTAACTCTCCTCTCTCTCTCTGTTTGTAGTTACACTAACTCTCCTCTCTCTCTCTGTTTGTAGTTACACTAACTCTCCTCTCTCTCTCTGTTTGTAGTTACACTAACTCTCCTCTCTCTCTCTGTTTGTAGTTACACTAACTCTCCTCTCTCTCTTTGTTTGTAGTTACACTAACTCTCCTCTCTCTCTCTGTTTGTAGTTACACTAACTCTCCTCTCTCTCTCTGTTTGTAGTTACACTAACTCTCCTCTCTCTCTCTGTTTGTAGTTACACTAACTCTCCTCTCTCTCTCTGTTTGTAGTTACACTAACTCTCCTCTCTCTCTCTGTTTGTAGTTACACTAACTCTCCTCTCTCTCTCTGTTTGTAGTTTCACTAACTCTCCTCTCTCTCTCTGTTTGTAGTTACACTAACTCTCCTCTCTCTCTCTGTTTGTAGTTACACTAACTCTCCTCTCTCTCTCTGTTTGTAGTTACACTAACTCTCCTCTTTCTCTCTGTTTGTAGTTTCACTAACTCTCCTCTCTCTCTGTTTGTAGTTTCACTAACTCTCCTCTCTCTCTGTTTGTAGTTACACTAACTGTACTCTCTCTCTCTCTCTGTTTGTAGTTACACTACCTCTCTCCTCTCTCTATCTGTTTGTAGTTTCACTAACTCTCCTCTCTCTCTCTGTTTGTAGTTACACTAACTCTCCTCTCTCTCTCTGTTTGTAGTTACACTAACTCTCCTCTCTCTCTCTGTTTGTAGTTACACTAACTCTCCTCTTTCTCTCTGTTTGTAGTTACACTAACTCTCCTCTCTCTCTCTGTTTGTAGTTACACTAACTCTCCTCTCTCTCTCTGTTTGTAGTTACACTAACTCTCCTCTCTCTCTGTTTGTAGTTACACTAACTCTCCTCTCTCTCTCTGTTTGTAGTTACACTAACTCTCCTCTCTCTGTTTGTAGTTACACTAACTCTCCTCTCTCTGTTTGTAGTTACACTAACTCTCCTCTCTCTCTCTGTTTGTAGTTACACTAACTCTCCTCTCTCTCTCTGTTTGTAGTTACACTAACTCTCCTCTCTCTCTGTTTGTAGTTACACTAACTCTCCTCTCTCTCTGTTTGTAGTTACACTAACTCTCCTCTCTCTTTGTTTGTAGTTTCACTAACTCTCCTCTCTCTCTGTTTGTAGTTACACCAACTCTCCTCTCTCTTTGTTTGTAGTTACACTAACTCTCCTCTCTCTCTGTTTGTAGTTACACTAACTCTCCTCTCTCTTTGTTTGTAGTTTCACTAACTCTCCTCTCTCTCTGTTTGTAGTTTCACTAACTCTCCTCTCTCTCTGTTTGTAGTTACACTACCTCTCTCCTCTCTCTGTTTGTAGTTACACTACCTCTCTCCTCTCTCTGTTTGTACTTTCACTAACTCTCCTCTCTCTCTGTTTGTAGTTACACTAACTGTCCTCTCTCTCTCTCTGTTTGTAGTTACACTACCTCTCTCCTCTCTCTATCTGTTTGTAGTTTCACTAACTCTCCTCTCTCTCTCTGTTTGTAGTTACACTAACTCTCCTCTCTATCTGTTTGTAGTTTCACTAACTCTCCTCTCTCTCTCTGTTTGTAGTTACACTAACTCTCCTCTCTATCTGTTTGTAGTTACACTAACTGTCCTCTCTCTCTATCTGTTTGTAGTTACACTACCTCTCTCCTCTCTCTATCTGTTTGTAGTTTCACTAACTCTCCTCTCTCTCTCTGTTTGTAGTTTCACTAACTCTCCTCTCTCTCTCTGTTTGTAGTTACACTAACTCTCCTCTCTATCTGTTTGTAGTTTCACTAACTCTCCTCTCTCTCTCTGTTTGTAGTTACACTAACTCTCCTCTCTATCTGTTTGTAGTTACACTAACTCTCCTCTCTATCTGTTTGTAGTTTCACTAACTCTCCTCTCTCTCTCTGTTTGTAGTTACACTAACTCTCCTCTTTCTCTCTGTTTGTAGTTACACTAACTCTCCTCTCTATCTGTTTGTAGTTACACTAACTCTCCTCTCTCTCTCTGTTTGTAGTTACACTAACTCTCCTCTCTCTCTGTTTGTAGTTACACTACCTCTCCTCTCTCTCTCTGTTTGTAGTTACACTAACTCTCCTCTCTCTATCTGTTTGTAGTTTCACTAACTCTCCTCTCTCTCTCTTTTTGTAGTTACACTAACTCTCCTCTCTCTCTCTGTTTGTAGTTACACTAACTCTCCTCTCTCTCTCTGTTTGTAGTTTCACTAACTCTCCTCTCTCTCTCTGTTTGTAGTTACACTAACTCTCCTCTCTCTCTGTTTGTAGTTTCACTAACTCTCCTCTTTCTCTCTGTTTTTAGTTTCACTAACTCTCCTCTCTCTCTGTTTGTAGTTTCACTAACTCTCCTCTCTCTCTGTTTGTAGTTACACTAACTGTCCTCTCTCTCTCTCTGTTTGTAGTTACACTACCTCTCTCCTCTCTCTATCTGTTTGTAGTTTTACTAACTCTCCTCTCTCTCTGTTTGTAGTTTCACTAACTCTCCTCTCTCTCTGTTTGTAGTTACACTACCTCTCTCCTCTCTCTGTTTGTAGTTACACTACCTCTCTCCTCTCTCTGTTTGTAGTTTCACTAACTCTCCTCTCTCTCTGTTTGTAGTTTCACTAACTCTCCTCTCTCTCTGTTTGTAGTTTCACTAACTCTCCTCTCTCTCTGTTTGTAGTTACACTAACTGTCCTCTCTCTCTCTCTGTTTGTAGTTACACTACCTCTCTCCTCTCTCTATCTGTTTGTAGTTTCACTAACTCTCCTCTCTCTCTCTGTTTGTAGTTACACTAACTCTCCTCTCTCTCTCTGTTTGTAGTTACACTAACTCTCCTCTCTCTCTCTGTTTGTAGTTACACTAACTCTCCTCTTTCTCTCTGTTTGTAGTTACACTAACTCTCCTCTCTCTCTCTGTTTGTAGTTACACTAACTCTCCTCTCTCTCTTTGTTTGTAGTTACACTAACTCTCCTCTCTCTCTCTGTTTGTAGTTACACTAACTCTCCTCTCTCTCTCTGTTTGTAGTTACACTAACTCTCCTCTCTCTCTCTGTTTGTAGTTACACTAACTCTCCTCTCTCTCTCTGTTTGTAGTTACACTAACTCTCCTCTCTCTCTCTGTTTGTAGTTACACTAACTCTCCTCTCTCTCTCTGTTTGTAGTTTCACTAACTCTCCTCTCTCTCTCTGTTTGTAGTTACACTAACTCTCCTCTCTCTCTCTGTTTGTAGTTACACTAACTCTCCTCACTCTCTCTGTTTGTAGTTACACTACCTCTCTCCTCTCTCTGTTTGTAGTTTCACTAACTCTCCTCTCTCTCTGTTTGTAGTTTCACTAACTCTCCTCTCTCTCTGTTTGTAGTTTCACTAACTCTCCTCTCTCTCTCTGTTTGTAGTTACACTAACTCTCCTCTCTCTCTCTGTTTGTAGTTACACTAACTCTCCTCTCTCTCTCTGTTTGTAGTTTCACTAACTCTCCTCTCTCTCTCTCTGTTTGTAGTTTCACTAACTCTCCTCTCTCTCTATATTTGTAGTTACACTAACTCTCCTCTCTCTCTCTGTTTGTAGTTTCACTAACTCTCCTCTCTCTCTCTGTTTGTAGTTACACTAACTCTCCTCTTTCTCTCTGTTTGTAGTTACACTAACTCTCCTCTTTCTCTCTGTTTGTAGTTACACTAACTCTCCTCTCTCTCTCTGTTTGTAGTTACACTAACTCTCCCCTCTCTCTCTGTTTGTAGTTTCACTAACTCTCCTCTCTCTCTCTGTTTGTAGTTACACTAACTCTCCTCTCTCTCTCTGTTTGTAGTTACACTAACTCTCCTCTCTCTCTCTGTTTGTAGTTACACTAACTCTCCTCTTTCTCTCTGTTTTTAGTTTCACTAACTCTCCTCTCTCTCTGTTTGTAGTTTCACTAACTCTCCTCTCTCTCTGTTTGTAGTTACACTAACTGTCCTCTCTCTCTCTCTGTTTGTAGTTACACTACCTCTCTCCTCTCTCTATCTGTTTGTAGTTTTACTAACTCTCCTCTCTCTCTGTTTGTAGTTTCACTAACTCTCCTCTCTCTCTGTTTGTAGTTACACTACCTCTCTCCTCTCTCTGTTTGTAGTTACACTACCTCTCTCCTCTCTCTGTTTGTAGTTTCACTAACTCTCCTCTCTCTCTGTTTGTAGTTTCACTAACTCTCCTCTCTCTCTGTTTGTAGTTTCACTAACTCTCCTCTCTCTCTGTTTGTAGTTACACTAACTGTCCTCTCTCTCTCTCTGTTTGTAGTTACACTACCTCTCTCCTCTCTCTATCTGTTTGTAGTTTCACTAACTCTCCTCTCTCTCTCTGTTTGTAGTTACACTAACTCTCCTCTCTCTCTCTGTTTGTAGTTACACTAACTCTCCTCTCTCTCTCTGTTTGTAGTTACACTAACTCTCCTCTCTCTCTCTGTTTGTAGTTACACTAACTCTCCTCTCTCTCTCTGTTTGTAGTTACACTAACTCTCCTCTCTCTCTTTGTTTGTAGTTACACTAACTCTCCTCTCTCTCTCTGTTTGTAGTTACACTAACTCTCCTCTCTCTCTCTGTTTGTAGTTACACTAACTCTCCTCTCTCTCTCTGTTTGTAGTTACACTAACTCTCCTCTCTCTCTCTGTTTGTAGTTACACTAACTCTCCTCTCTCTCTCTGTTTGTAGTTACACTAACTCTCCTCTCTCTCTCTGTTTGTAGTTTCACTAACTCTCCTCTCTCTCTCTGTTTGTAGTTACACTAACTCTCCTCTCTCTCTCTGTTTGTAGTTACACTAACTCTCCTCTCTCTCTCTGTTTGTAGTTACACTAACTCTCCTCTTTCTCTCTGTTTGTAGTTTCACTAACTCTCCTCTCTCTCTGTTTGTAGTTTCACTAACTCTCCTCTCTCTCTGTTTGTAGTTACACTAACTGTACTCTCTCTCTCTCTGTTTGTAGTTACACTACCTCTCTCCTCTCTCTATCTGTTTGTAGTTTCACTAACTCTCCTCTCTCTCTCTGTTTGTAGTTACACTAACTCTCCTCTCTCTCTCTGTTTGTAGTTACACTAACTCTCCTCTCTCTCTCTGTTTGTAGTTACACTAACTCTCCTCTTTCTCTCTGTTTGTAGTTACACTAACTCTCCTCTCTCTCTCTGTTTGTAGTTACACTAACTCTCCTCTCTCTCTCTGTTTGTAGTTACACTAACTCTCCTCTTTCTCTCTGTTTGTAGTTACACTAACTCTCCTCTCTCTCTCTGTTTGTAGTTACACTAACTCTCCTCTCTCTGTTTGTAGTTACACTAACTCTCCTCTCTCTGTTTGTAGTTACACTAACTCTCCTCTCTCTCTCTCTGTTTGTAGTTACACTAACTCTCCTCTCTCTCTCTGTTTGTAGTTACACTAACTCTCCTCTCTCTGTTTGTAGTTACACTAACTCTCCTCTCTCTGTTTGTAGTTACACTAACTCTCCTCTCTCTCTCTGTTTGTAGTTACACTAACTCTCCTCTCTCTCTCTGTTTGTAGTTACACTAACTCTCCTCTCTCTCTGTTTGTAGTTACACTAACTCTCCTCTCTCTCTGTTTGTAGTTACACTAACTCTCCTCTCTCTTTGTTTGTAGTTTCACTAACTCTCCTCTCTCTCTGTTTGTAGTTACACCAACTCTCCTCTCTCTTTGTTTGTAGTTACACTAACTCTCCTCTCTCTCTGTTTGTAGTTACACCAACTCTCCTCTCTCTGTTTGTAGTTTCACTAACTCTCCTCTATCTATCTGTTTGTAGTTTCACTAACTCTCCTCTCTCTCTCTGTTTGTAGTTACACTAACTCTCCTCTCTCTCTCTGTTTGTAGTTACACTAACTCTCCTCTCTCTCTGTTTGTAGTTACACTAACTCTCCTCTCTCTTTGTTTGTAGTTTCACTAACTCTCCTCTCTCTCTGTTTGTAGTTACACTAACTCTCCTCTCTATCTGTTTGTAGTTACACTAACTGTCCTCTCTCTCTATCTGTTTGTAGTTACACTACCTCTCTCCTCTCTCTATCTGTTTGTAGTTTCACTAACTCTCCTCTCTCTCTCTGTTTGTAGTTTCACTAACTCTCCTCTCTCTCTCTGTTTGTAGTTACACTAACTCTCCTCTCTATCTGTTTGTAGTTTCACTAACTCTCCTCTCTCTCTCTGTTTGTAGTTACACTAACTCTCCTCTCTATCTGTTTGTAGTTACACTAACTCTCCTCTCTATCTGTTTGTAGTTTCACTAACTCTCCTCTCTCTCTCTGTTTGTAGTTACACTAACTCTCCTCTTTCTCTCTGTTTGTAGTTACACTAACTCTCCTCTCTATCTGTTTGTAGTTACACTAACTCTCCTCTCTCTCTCTGTTTGTAGTTACACTAACTCTCCTCTCTCTCTGTTTGTAGTTACACTACCTCTCCTCTCTCTCTCTGTTTGTAGTTACACTAACTCTCCTCTCTCTATCTGTTTGTAGTTTCACTAACTCTCCTCTCTCTCTCTTTTTGTAGTTACACTAACTCTCCTCTCTCTCTCTGTTTGTAGTTACACTAACTCTCCTCTCTCTCTCTGTTTGTAGTTTCACTAACTCTCCTCTCTCTCTCTGTTTGTAGTTACACTAACTCTCCTCTCTCTCTGTTTGTAGTTACACTAACTCTCCTCTTTCTCTCTGTTTTTAGTTTCACTAACTCTCCTCTCTCTCTGTTTGTAGTTTCACTAACTCTCCTCTCTCTCTGTTTGTAGTTACACTAACTGTCCTCTCTCTCTCTCTGTTTGTAGTTACACTACCTCTCTCCTCTCTCTATCTGTTTGTAGTTTTACTAACTCTCCTCTCTCTCTGTTTGTAGTTTCACTAACTCTCCTCTCTCTCTGTTTGTAGTTACACTACCTCTCTCCTCTCTCTGTTTGTAGTTACACTACCTCTCTCCTCTCTCTGTTTGTAGTTTCACTAACTCTCCTCTCTCTCTGTTTGTAGTTTCACTAACTCTCCTCTCTCTCTGTTTGTAGTTTCACTAACTCTCCTCTCTCTCTGTTTGTAGTTACACTAACTGTCCTCTCTCTCTCTCTGTTTGTAGTTACACTACCTCTCTCCTCTCTCTATCTGTTTGTAGTTTCACTAACTCTCCTCTCTCTCTCTGTTTGTAGTTACACTAACTCTCCTCTCTCTCTCTGTTTGTAGTTACACTAACTCTCCTCTCTCTCTCTGTTTGTAGTTACACTAACTCTCCTCTTTCTCTCTGTTTGTAGTTACACTAACTCTCCTCTCTCTCTCTGTTTGTAGTTACACTAACTCTCCTCTCTCTCTTTGTTTGTAGTTACACTAACTCTCCTCTCTCTCTCTGTTTGTAGTTACACTAACTCTCCTCTCTCTCTCTGTTTGTAGTTACACTAACTCTCCTCTCTCTCTCTGTTTGTAGTTACACTAACTCTCCTCTCTCTCTCTGTTTGTAGTTACACTAACTCTCCTCTCTCTCTCTGTTTGTAGTTACACTAACTCTCCTCTCTCTCTCTGTTTGTAGTTTCACTAACTCTCCTCTCTCTCTCTGTTTGTAGTTACACTAACTCTCCTCTCTCTCTCTGTTTGTAGTTACACTAACTCTCCTCACTCTCTCTGTTTGTAGTTACACTACCTCTCTCCTCTCTCTGTTTGTAGTTTCACTAACTCTCCTCTCTCTCTGTTTGTAGTTTCACTAACTCTCCTCTCTCTCTGTTTGTAGTTTCACTAACTCTCCTCTCTCTCTCTGTTTGTAGTTACACTAACTCTCCTCTCTCTCTCTGTTTGTAGTTACACTAACTCTCCTCTCTCTCTCTGTTTGTAGTTTCACTAACTCTCCTCTCTCTCTCTCTGTTTGTAGTTTCACTAACTCTCCTCTCTCTCTCTATTTGTAGTTACACTAACTCTCCTCTCTCTCTCTATTTGTAGTTTCACTAACTCTCCTCTCTCTCTGTTTGTAGTTACACTAACTGTACTCTCTCTCTCTCTGTTTGTAGTTACACTACCTCTCTCCTCTCTCTATCTGTTTGTAGTTTCACTAACTCTCCTCTCTCTCTCTGTTTGTAGTTACACTAACTCTCCTCTCTCTCTCTGTTTGTAGTTACACTAACTCTCCTCTCTCTCTCTGTTTGTAGTTACACTAACTCTCCTCTTTCTCTCTGTTTGTAGTTACACTAACTCTCCTCTCTCTCTCTGTTTGTAGTTACACTAACTCTCCTCTCTCTCTCTGTTTGTAGTTACACTAACTCTCCTCTTTCTCTCTGTTTGTAGTTACACTAACTCTCCTCTCTCTCTCTGTTTGTAGTTACACTAACTCTCCTCTCTCTGTTTGTAGTTACACTAACTCTCCTCTCTCTGTTTGTAGTTACACTAACTCTCCTCTCTCTCTCTCTGTTTGTAGTTACACTAACTCTCCTCTCTCTCTCTGTTTGTAGTTACACTAACTCTCCTCTCTCTGTTTGTAGTTACACTAACTCTCCTCTCTCTGTTTGTAGTTACACTAACTCTCCTCTCTCTCTCTGTTTGTAGTTACACTAACTCTCCTCTCTCTCTCTGTTTGTAGTTACACTAACTCTCCTCTCTCTCTGTTTGTAGTTACACTAACTCTCCTCTCTCTCTGTTTGTAGTTACACTAACTCTCCTCTCTCTTTGTTTGTAGTTTCACTAACTCTCCTCTCTCTCTGTTTGTAGTTACACCAACTCTCCTCTCTCTTTGTTTGTAGTTACACTAACTCTCCTCTCTCTCTGTTTGTAGTTACACCAACTCTCCTCTCTCTGTTTGTAGTTTCACTAACTCTCCTCTATCTATCTGTTTGTAGTTTCACTAACTCTCCTCTCTCTCTCTGTTTGTAGTTACACTAACTCTCCTCTCTCTCTCTGTTTGTAGTTACACTAACTCTCCTCTCTCTCTGTTTGTAGTTACACTAACTCTCCTCTCTCTTTGTTTGTAGTTTCACTAACTCTCCTCTCTCTCTGTTTGTAGTTACACTACCTCTCTCCTCTCTCTGTTTGTAGTTACACTACCTCTCTCCTCTCTCTGTTTGTAGTTTCACTAACTCTCCTCTCTCTCTGTTTGTAGTTTCACTAACTCTCCTCTCTCTCTGTTTGTAGTTACACTAACTGTCCTCTCTCTCTCTCTGTTTGTAGTTACACTACCTCTCTCCTCTCTCTGTTTGTAGTTTCACTAACTCTCCTCTCTCTCTGTTTGTAGTTTCACTAACTCTCCTCTCTCTCTGTTTGTAGTTACACTAACTGTCCTCTCTCTCTCTCTGTTTGTAGTTACACTACCTCTCTCCTCTCTCTCTCTGTTTGTAGTTACACTAACTCTCCTCTCTATCTGTTTGTAGTTACACTAACTCTCCTCTCTATCTGTTTGTAGTTTCACTAACTCTCCTCTCTCTCTCTGTTTGTAGTTACACTAACTCTCCTCTCTATCTGTTTGTAGTTACACTAACTGTCCTCTCTCTCTATCTGTTTGTAGTTACACTACCTCTCTCCTCTCTCTATCTGTTTGTAGTTTCACTAACTCTCCTCTCTCTCTCTGTTTGTAGTTTCACTAACTCTCCTCTCTCTCTCTGTTTGTAGTTACACTAACTCTCCTCTCTCTCTGTTTGTAGTTACACTAACTCTCCTCTCTATCTGTTTGTAGTTACACTAACTCTCCTCTCTATCTGTTTGTAGTTTCACTAACTCTCCTCTCTCTCTCTGTTTGTAGTTACACTAACTCTCCTCTTTCTCTCTGTTTGTAGTTACACTAACTCTCCTCTCTATCTGTTTGTAGTTACACTAACTCTCCTCTCTCTCTCTGTTTGTAGTTACACTAACTCTCCTCTCTCTCTGTTTGTAGTTACACTACCTCTCCTCTCTCTCTCTGTTTGTAGTTACACTAACTCTCCTCTCTCTATCTGTTTGTAGTTTCACTAACTCTCCTCTCTCTCTCTTTTTGTAGTTACACTAACTCTCCTCTCTCTCTCTGTTTGTAGTTACACTAACTCTCCTCTCTCTCTCTGTTTGTAGTTTCACTAACTCTCCTCTCTCTCTCTGTTTGTAGTTACACTAACTCTCCTCTCTCTCTGTTTGTAGTTACACTAACTCTCCTCTTTCTCTCTGTTTTTAGTTTCACTAACTCTCCTCTCTCTCTGTTTGTAGTTTCACTAACTCTCCTCTCTCTCTGTTTGTAGTTACACTAACTGTCCTCTCTCTCTCTCTGTTTGTAGTTACACTACCTCTCTCCTCTCTCTATCTGTTTGTAGTTTTACTAACTCTCCTCTCTCTCTGTTTGTAGTTTCACTAACTCTCCTCTCTCTCTGTTTGTAGTTACACTACCTCTCTCCTCTCTCTGTTTGTAGTTACACTACCTCTCTCCTCTCTCTGTTTGTAGTTTCACTAACTCTCCTCTCTCTCTGTTTGTAGTTTCACTAACTCTCCTCTCTCTCTGTTTGTAGTTTCACTAACTCTCCTCTCTCTCTGTTTGTAGTTACACTAACTGTCCTCTCTCTCTCTCTGTTTGTAGTTACACTACCTCTCTCCTCTCTCTATCTGTTTGTAGTTTCACTAACTCTCCTCTCTCTCTCTGTTTGTAGTTACACTAACTCTCCTCTCTCTCTCTGTTTGTAGTTACACTAACTCTCCTCTCTCTCTCTGTTTGTAGTTACACTAACTCTCCTCTTTCTCTCTGTTTGTAGTTACACTAACTCTCCTCTCTCTCTCTGTTTGTAGTTACACTAACTCTCCTCTCTCTCTTTGTTTGTAGTTACACTAACTCTCCTCTCTCTCTCTGTTTGTAGTTACACTAACTCTCCTCTCTCTCTCTGTTTGTAGTTACACTAACTCTCCTCTCTCTCTCTGTTTGTAGTTACACTAACTCTCCTCTCTCTCTCTGTTTGTAGTTACACTAACTCTCCTCTCTCTCTCTGTTTGTAGTTACACTAACTCTCCTCTCTCTCTCTGTTTGTAGTTTCACTAACTCTCCTCTCTCTCTCTGTTTGTAGTTACACTAACTCTCCTCTCTCTCTCTGTTTGTAGTTACACTAACTCTCCTCTCTCTCTCTGTTTGTAGTTACACTAACTCTCCTCTTTCTCTCTGTTTGTAGTTTCACTAACTCTCCTCTCTCTCTGTTTGTAGTTTCACTAACTCTCCTCTTTCTCTCTGTTTGTAGTTACACTAACTCTCCTCTCTCTCTCTGTTTGTAGTTACACTAACTCTCCTCTCTCTGTTTGTAGTTACACTAACTCTCCTCTCTCTGTTTGTAGTTACACTAACTCTCCTCTCTCTCTCTCTGTTTGTAGTTACACTAACTCTCCTCTCTCTCTCTGTTTGTAGTTACACTAACTCTCCTCTCTCTGTTTGTAGTTACACTAACTCTCCTCTCTCTGTTTGTAGTTACACTAACTCTCCTCTCTCTCTCTGTTTGTAGTTACACTAACTCTCCTCTCTCTCTCTGTTTGTAGTTACACTAACTCTCCTCTCTCTCTGTTTGTAGTTACACTAACTCTCCTCTCTCTCTGTTTGTAGTTACACTAACTCTCCTCTCTCTTTGTTTGTAGTTTCACTAACTCTCCTCTCTCTCTGTTTGTAGTTACACCAACTCTCCTCTCTCTTTGTTTGTAGTTACACTAACTCTCCTCTCTCTCTGTTTGTAGTTACACCAACTCTCCTCTCTCTGTTTGTAGTTTCACTAACTCTCCTCTATCTATCTGTTTGTAGTTTCACTAACTCTCCTCTCTCTCTCTGTTTGTAGTTACACTAACTCTCCTCTCTCTCTCTGTTTGTAGTTACACTAACTCTCCTCTCTCTCTGTTTGTAGTTACACTAACTCTCCTCTCTCTTTGTTTGTAGTTTCACTAACTCTCCTCTCTCTCTGTTTGTAGTTACACTACCTCTCTCCTCTCTCTGTTTGTAGTTACACTACCTCTCTCCTCTCTCTGTTTGTAGTTTCACTAACTCTCCTCTCTCTCTGTTTGTAGTTTCACTAACTCTCCTCTCTCTCTGTTTGTAGTTACACTAACTGTCCTCTCTCTCTCTCTGTTTGTAGTTACACTACCTCTCTCCTCTCTCTGTTTGTAGTTTCACTAACTCTCCTCTCTCTCTGTTTGTAGTTTCACTAACTCTCCTCTCTCTCTGTTTGTAGTTACACTAACTGTCCTCTCTCTCTCTCTGTTTGTAGTTACACTACCTCTCTCCTCTCTCTCTCTGTTTGTAGTTACACTAACTCTCCTCTCTATCTGTTTGTAGTTACACTAACTCTCCTCTCTATCTGTTTGTAGTTTCACTAACTCTCCTCTCTCTCTCTGTTTGTAGTTACACTAACTCTCCTCTCTATCTGTTTGTAGTTACACTAACTGTCCTCTCTCTCTATCTGTTTGTAGTTACACTACCTCTCTCCTCTCTCTATCTGTTTGTAGTTTCACTAACTCTCCTCTCTCTCTCTGTTTGTAGTTTCACTAACTCTCCTCTCTCTCT